>NC_082723.1:4964417-5264417 GCF_030144855.1 Hypanus sabinus
GCCAGTATTTCATCTGCTTTTATGGCACAGCCTCGTTCGACAATTGCAGTTCAACCTCGAAGAGCACTCGTGCATTTTCAGACGCGATTCGCCTGATATTACAGCACGAAACTAATGCCTCCTGTTTATTCCATTCCATGGATCGGCCATGGGCATTTGGTAATATATGATTCTTTTTTGTCAGCGTACGTCACGTGACAGGTGTTGTTTCAAGGCCTGAAACAGAAACTGATAAACTCGTGCAGTGAAGGGAGAAACAAGATAACGATGACCCTCGGACTTTAGGTCAAGAGTTAACGTGTCACTTTTCAAGATGTAGGTTATGGGGCTGTGAAAGATAAGTTAAACTGTGGCGCGTGAAACACTAGCTGCTCTTAAGGTTTTATCGCACTAGGACGAGGAAGGAAACCGGTTATCACCATGGAAAAATGGAGCGGGCAGTTCAGTCGGTATAAGAGATTTGTGCTTCCATACCAGATCATTATGCAGTCTGTCAGATATTCTCCATTATGCACCCATAGTTGTTAATATGAGTTTTGGATGACATCACAAATCTGCACAAACTGACATATTACAGGTTGTAAATACTGATAAACCTTTCCAAAACACTGCAAACAAATGCTGCTCCTCTGGGCCTCTACTCTAACAATTGAAGTCAATATTTAGTTAATTATAGCCGAGCTGCAAACTACTCTGGTGTTCTTACAATTTCCATAAGCTGGTAGCATGTATTTATTTCTCTTCTGCTAGCATTTCAAAACTTTTTGGAAATTGAAGCGCATAACATCTCAAGACTCCCCCTCCCTCCACCGCCTTATCAACTATCCGTTGCATCTCGAAAGCTGCCCAGAGGGAGGTAGGTGATTGATGTTGTCGATGAATACCAGTGTCAGTGTTGCACAGGGTGGAATACAGTGCTTAGTGTGCAAAGGTCTATGTGGTCAATTCACAATGTTCAGAGTTGTATAGGTCTATGTTCTGGTTTTGAAAATCTGGATATTGTAAAGTTCATTATCCATGCCACAGCTGCTGTATGTTCTTGTACAGGCTCGTATGCACGACATGATTTATATGATGATTACACCCTCCTCTTTCTCAACACGCGGAGTAGCAGCAGCGTTTGCTTTCTGATTATCCACCTCCCTGCGGTGCAGTGCTGGAGCTACACAGGTCAGAGCTGGTTTGCACAGGTCTGTGTTCTGTAGTGGTGCAGTGGCTGGTGTACACAGCGGCCTGAGAATGATCGGCTCTGAATGCACAATGAAATGTGGGGTTGTTCGTCTCTTTACCTCTACAGCAAATATGAGTCTTCACAGAGCCGTATCGCGTTTATTAGGATTCATGTCCCTCCGTTTTGGTGCCACAACAGTCCAGAGCTGGTGATGTTTATAGATCAGAGTTACAGTACAAACCAGCTCTGTGTTATCAATGTTATATTTGATCAATCTCGGCACTTGTATTAGACTCTTGTGCTGGCCTGTCCAAACACTGGCCAGAGCTGCTCTGGCACCTCTGTCTGCTTGTTTGCAGTGCCATTGCGTTGAGAGAAGAGTGTTCTTGTTAAACAAACTAATCTTTTATATCCTTCCCACTGTCCCGTTCCTGCAGCTCGGCAGGATAATTTTCCAGGAGAATCTGACCACTTTAGCTCTGAACACTCCAATTGATTGTTCCCAGCACCCATGCAGGAATGTCCCAGATGAAAACGACAATCAGAGTCGAAATAACAATTTCAACACATGTCCACTTGGTTTCAAATCCTTGGCCAATATACATTAAACAGTACAGGACAGGTATAGACCTCCACACCCTTCCCCAGCTCACTGTGTGCGTGCTGTCAATGATGATAATTTATGCTGCATATATGCCTGCATGTTGTCTGTGTCCCCCATACTTATGCTCCTTGATTGAACACCACCTCCTCAATAGTATCAACCCGTCTGAGAATATCACCATACGCGTTTCCTGATCTCATTCTCCCTCTCTCTGTCTCTGTCGCTCTTCCTCGCGCGCTCTCTCTCCCAAGCTGTCTCTCACAATGCCTCTCTTTCTCTTCCCCTCTGTCCGATATCTCATTTGCAACACTCCTCTCTCTCTGTCTACTTCTTTACTCTACTATATATATATTTTTCTCTCTCTTGCAGTAAAAAGTAAAAGCAATTTTGTTCTATCTTAATGTGTAAAACAGTAAAAAGTCTGTTGCTGGAAGATAGTTGAAGAACCTACAGTTAATGAAAGAGGAGAAAACAAGAATGAAAGAGGGAAGAAAATCGCGAGTTATTACGGGAGCAGGAGTGGTTGGTACTGACGAAAATCTGCTCCAGTATCAGGTAGCTTTGTCAGAACCAGAAGACAGAGGGTGACAGGATCGCCTGAAAATTATAAAGGTGGGAGGTGAGTGCAAAGCTGATTTCGGTGTAAATTTATAAAGAGTCAACCTCTCGGGCTGGCACCCTTCATCAAGACTCTGATTTTGAGAACGAGGAGCAAGAAGACAGCCGAATTAAAATATTTATATCATTCATTTCTGCCGTTTCATGATCTTCAACACAGGATTCCACGGGTATCTCACCGCATTCCTTAGTTCCTCCCGGAATGTGCTCTGGGTCAGGACGTAAATGCACGTATTAGTACAGGAACTGAGAATCTGCAGCATTCCGGATGTCGTTTCTGTGATGTAACGCGGATCAGTAACAGAATAAGCAAAACTCTTTGAAATCGTTTGATAGATATAAAATATCACTTGTGTTACCCACAACAATATGAAACTACCGGTAATGCTGAAGAGCAAAACGATGGATTTCCGTCGTTTCTCCATCTCCCGGTTCTTGTCATTCTCTCCACTCTTTTAACCCCGGAGCCCCCTGCGGGCTCGACTGGCCACTAGAATTTGTCTGACAGTCAAAATTTTGAAGATCAGAAAGAATGGGACATAATGTGTAAAAATGCGGAGAAATATCGCAAAAGCAGCCCATAAGAGAGGGTTTTTGTAGCTCGGTGTAAGAACACAATACCATGGAACACTATTAATTATGACCTTATGCTCTGATGTAATGCCCCAGGGAACACATTCCAGACAGGCCAGCACACTCACTGTCCCGATGACCACAGTCACCGTTCTCTCGGTGCAATATATTGTTTTCAGCTTCTTACAGCAAATTGCCAGAAATCATTCGACGGTGAAAGCGATAGTCAGCCAGACGGAGTTCGTAGTTCTCGCAAAAATCAATCCGAAACGGAGTTTACACACAGGAGTTATGATCAGTAATGACTGGGGACAATAATACCAAGCTCTCCACCTCAACAGCGGATCCGAGATAACGACGAAAATATCGGCCACTGCCATTCCCACCAGGTAGCGAGTGACACATTTGGAGAGACAGCACTTTACCCGATACAGGCATCCAGTTCGCTGGAACAGAGGCAGAGAAAAGCGAGAACAGAACATGCAGAGCAGAAACTAATTCAGGAGTTGAGGGGATTCTGCAATATTACCAGTTCATTGTCGCATTTAGTGAATGTGTCAAGAGAGGGCGCATGTCATCCCGAGACGGAAGAGGATTTTACACTGTAAAATGAAGTCAAAAGTGATGCCGATACAAATTCCGAAATCTGAAGTGGCAGAGGAAACCTAAAGCCCGGTTTTCACCCTCCTTACAGTCATTTTTCTTTTTTTTTTTTTTTTTTACCGCTGCCTTCGCGTCACATTGGATGAAATTATTAAATCCGGACGATGATGGCGGGATTCATAGACTCCCATGGCGACCCTTGTCAGCGGCAGAACAGGCGGCGTGCGGAACGATGGAGGGCAATATTCCAGGCAGAACAGAATATGTGGAAACACATTTAAATTGTCTCCTCTCAGAAACACACACACACACACACACACACACACACACACACACACACACACACAGATGCGAAAGACAGAACAACATCGGGAGACAGCGGTGATATGACCACGTTACTGTTGCACAAACTGAAGAAAATCTGCAGAAATGGCAGGTTCAAGGTAACACACAATGACACCAGGAACATCTCTGCTGAGAATTGTGTGTCTGATATTGCTGATGTAATAGAATTTTGTGAGCATGTCAAAGCAGCCTGAGGTCAGACGAAAGTTGTGAAGAAATATTTCAAGCTGCCAAGTAATGGGCAGTTTTGTTAAATAATTCATCCTCTACATGTCTGTTTCTGCTACAGGGTGAGAACGTAAAGTTCATACACCTTTACAAATGTTGTCCTTAAATCTGGCACTGAATCATCATTTATGATTATCTTCATGTTTTCTTCAATTTACATTTTACACAACTATATTAAACAATGCATCCATGCACACAACACAAACATGTTATCCCCAATGACGTGAGCAGCCCATATCCAAGTTTCTCCAGCTTTTGGACTAATCACCCCCTCGTTTTGTTAGGTATTCAGTTATATGGGGCAATAATGTACAGCACACAAGACTGCATATACCTTTGATCCAGCTAATTGCATTCAGCTGACTCAAGGAGTTGTGTAAATCTCCAGTTGAATTCTATGCACAGGGGAGAAAGTTAAAATATGGGAGTCTTAGGAATGTATTCCTGTGAATGACCGGGACACGCTGTTACATTATCACACTGGTCAGTGTTAAGGCTCCAGAGACAACAACATTATCATCATGGTCAACAATGGTCAAATTGATGTGCACTCTCATACTCAGCAGCAGTATGCACGTATCTCGAAAATGCGTGTGAGTCCCAAAATCTGCGCACTTCCCCAAGTAAGGACGCACATTCGTTGACCCAGACGAGAACCATTTCAAACACAAAATGGCTGCCTTGATACTAAAAGCCCCACACATCCCAAAGGTCATGAGCACATCACCAAATCCGCCGACACACACAGATCAACCCAAATCCTTATGAACTCCCAGATACACCCACAGAATCGCCGATACACCCCCAAATATGCTATCCCCAAATACGAGCGCATCCCAACTTTCAAGAAGAAACCCCAAAGTCCGTGCGCATCCATGTGCACCCCGAGACTCTGTGCAACCCATTTTCGCTGACACGCCTAATTTCTGCGTAATCCCCAATGCAGCGCGCACCCTAAACCCGCTGACACCCCCACACCCCGATGGGATTTTCCCGAGCAAGATACATTCGAAACAGTTGAGAAATTGGCAGCCTCGACGTTAGCGATCCGCACGCAACACAATCGTGTGCAAATCCTGATTGGCCAACATACGTGTGCACGGCCATGTTTGAGACTAGATTTCGAGTGATGTCTAAGTTTCTTTCTGAAATCTCACCGGCAGTTCGTTTCTCGCATTCCTTTCAAACTTGCAGCAATTTCTAAAAGAACAACATATTACCTTTAAATGTAAATTTAAAGTATGTTACAGTATTGATTAAGAATTAGACCAATAGTCTGTACATTTGCCCAGCGCTCCGGATTATCGGAATTTACTTTTGCTCAGTCATTACACTGATAAATCAAAACTACCCGCCATGAATCCACAAAACATGTGCACATCAACAAATCAGTGCGTAGTCCGAACGCACTGACACACCATATACATAATAGATCATTCCAACGCAGAATTCATGTCCAACATTTCAGAAAATGGCTGTTTCGACATTTAAAATTCACACAACTCGAATTTACGATTGCAACTGTTGCTTGGTAAAAAAAAGAGACCCCGGAATAGACGAACAACACAACATCTAATTACGTCCACGAAAGGCCACTAAATAGGCGCGTATCCCCAAATCCTTGTCCATATTTGCCGCCAAACCCTAAATCTACGCACACCCAAAATCAGTGCTCAACTGAGGACTTAACTTTATGTGAGGACTCAACTTTAAATCCGTGTGCATTCCAAAATCCAAACTCACACCATAGCAGTGTGCACCCCTTACTCTCCGACACGGTCCAATATCTGCGCGACCCAATTCAGTGCGCTCCCCAAAACAGCTATCATCCCAACTTGCAGTTTAGAATCCTTTCAGGAATTCAGGAAATGGATACCACGACTTTAAAATCCGCACACTGCCCAAAGTTAATGCGCAACTTCAGATCCGCCATCACGCCCAAATCTTTATCTCACCTCAAATCCATGTTTCAATGTACACAATCACAAATCTATGTAACACCTAAACATGCACCACCTCAACTAGGAGGGCACCCAAAATCCATGCAAATATCATAACTGCAGAGAATCCCGGTCGCACATTATATGATCCCAGAGGAAGAATCATTTAAAATACTTCATGTCAAATTTCAAATTAAATTCATTATTCACGTGATCTAAATGAAACAACTTTGAGAGTCGGCACACCTGCAAACCGCAGACATGCGTGAGAAATCCGTGTGGATCTCCAAATGCAAATGCACACCCAGATCTTCAAAACCGTGGACGCGCACACGTTAATTAGATTATCGCTAAAGAATAATTTCAGAATAATGACAAAATCTGTGTACAATGAGCCCCAGAAATGAATGTGGGGGTTTCAGCGTGTTTGGTCTGCGCAATGATTTGGTGATGCGCACCAATTTGACGATTTGGTGATGTGCGCTGATTTGGATTGCCTTTTCGATCATGGGATTGTGTGAGTTGGCAGAACAAAATTTGCGTGTGGATTATTAATGTCGAGATTTATTAAATTTGCGTGTGGATTAAAATTTGCCATTTTCTCAATTGTTTTTATTGATTGTCGCTCCAAGAAAATCTGAGGTACATGTGGCGGAGTCCGCAGGATTAGGGTGCTCACTGAATTGGCGATTGCACAATTTTACTTTCTGTCGGAGAATATGGGTTGCACACGGTCCTGTGGTTCATATGGTTGTGCATGGATTTAAGAGCGTTCTATATTAAAGGGTTGCAAACTGATTTAGGGGAGTGCTCCGATATAAGGGTGCGCGCCTTTTTGGGGATAGCAGATTTAGGGTAGTTGGCGAGTCCCCACGTTGTTGTGAGTGCATATCGATTTGGGGACGGACGCAGAGAGTTCGGGATACTTGGTGTTTTTTACTGTTAAGACAGCCATTTTGTGTTTGCAATGATTATCCGTCTGGATCATTTAATCTGCCTGTAGGATTGTCAGCGAAATTGAGCTGCTCTCGTATATGAGATGTGCGCAGATTTGGGGGTGCGGACGGAATTTAGTGTTCTGCGTACAGTTCGGGGTGTAGTCCTGAATATTGGGCTGCACACGGATTTGCGTTTATACGCAGATTTGGGTGCGTACACCCAAAATGATTTTGTCGTATGAGGCTTTCTAACCTCGAGACGGTCATCTTCTGAATTGATTGAAATGTTTGCTGGTGTGGATCCACTATGCCTCTGGGGTGTCAGCCGTTTTTCGGTGCGCACCGATTTTGGGTTTGCGCTGATTTAGGGCTGCTTCGGCGGACAGATTTAGTGAAAAAAGCGAATTTGTGGGTACATACAGATCTGGTCACCTTAGGAGAGTTTCGGCGAGTACGTGTTCGCTATGATTTGGAACCACATACGTATTTGATGGTGCTTTATGACTGTGATGTTGCACCAGCAATATGGATGCACGGACGTCAGTATGGATTTGGAATACACACGGGTGCCTTAGCACGGGGGATGAGGACAGGTTTAGGTGCATGTCGGCGCATATGGGTGCACACCAATTTGTTGGTGTTGGCCGATTTGGGGTTGTGGTGTATGTCAAAGTCATTTCATTTATAGTGCCTTTAAATACCTGCACTCTGCTCTCGCGATTTCTTTAAGTTGAATGCTGCCACTCTAAAGTGACTCTTCCTTTGGGAAAATCAAATGTGTATACGTGGGTGTCAGCAGGTTTGGTGGTGTACACGATCTTAGAGTGCTCCTGGATTTGGTTGTGTTCTCATTGGCCTATCAGAGTTCTCTTTGGGAACTAGTTGACTTTATCAACATTTCTGATCTATTGTTGACGATCGCACTTAATGAAAAAAAAATGTGGTCATTTTCTGAAAAGTTTGAAATGATAACCTCATGTGAATGTGGATGTGTCAGCGGGCTTGGGGGCACACTCAATTAGGAATTGCGCAGACTTAGGGCAGCATCGGTGAATTTGGAGGTGCATGCTGCTTTGGGGTGCCCATGGATTTGCAGATGCGCACGGATACAAGCGTGTTTTATTGGAGTGCGCACTGACTCGGGAAATGCGCAGATTCAGGGATGTGACGGCAAATACGAGTCTGCAAACAATATTATGGAGTGTACCTGGATTTGGGGAGTCGTGCAGATTTAAAACTGTTTACCTGAATATGGGGTTGGGCACAGCTTTGTCAGTGGGCGCAGATTTCCAGGTGCGTTGTCCCATATAAGGGTGCACACAGATTTGGGGCTGTGCATTAGAGTTGTGTCTGTCACCCTATCTACAGTTGAAATCGCATTTCGGTGTGCGTGGGAATTTTAACTGTCGAAACAGATCTTTTCTGAACTGTTTGAAATTATTCCTGCTCTGGAATGATCTATTTTGTATGTTGGGTGTCAGCGTATTTGGGTACGCACTGATTAAGTGAGGTGCACAGACTTGGGGATGCACTTTGGCTGCGTTGGCGGATCAGGATTTGCAGACGAATGCATTTTGGTTTTCATGTGAATTTTTAACGACCACGCTGTCATTTTGTGAACTGGTTGAAATGGTCTTTGTTTTGGGATGATCAAACGTGCATGCATGGATGCCAGTGGGTTGTTGGTTCACACTGTTTTGGGGACTGTGAAGACATAGGGTGTCTTTGTGAATATGGGGTTATCACAGTTTCAGGAATGCACATGAATCCGGAGATGTGGCAGATTTAGGGATCTGTACTCGAATTTAGGTTCCACACGTAAGTTACGATGTGTGCATAATTAGGCATGCCTTGTCGAATATGGAGGTGCACACGTATTTGTTGTTAAACTGATAGTTGCGACTCTCGGCCGATCTACAGTTCAAATCGTATTCTGGGGCACATGGGAATTTTAAGGTCGAAACAGCCATTTGCTTAACGGTTTGACATGATGCTTCCTCTGGAAAAATGTAATATATGTGGTGTGTCAGCGTGTTTGGAGAGCTCACTGATTTGCTGATATGCGCAGATTTCGGGGTGTGTTTTCAAAGGTGGGCGTGCACATGTAGTTGGAATTTGGCTGTGTTTGGCGGATCAAGCTTTGCACACGAACAATTGTCTGTGTGCAGATTATTAATGACGAGGAAGCCATTTTCTCAACTGTTTGATGTGATTCTTTTTCTGGGAAAATCTGAAGTGAATATGGGAGTTTCAGCATCTTTGGGGTGCGCACCGAATGGGGATTGGGCATATTTACTTTATGTCGCCGAATACGGGAGTATACAGGGTCTTGGGGAGGGCATGAAACCGGGGATGCACACGGATTTAGGTAAGTTCTCGAAAATGGGTTTGCACACGTGCGCTGATTTAGGGATGTGTGCTTCAATATGGGGCTGCGGATCGATTTGGGGATTGAGCAGTTTTAGGGGTGTGTCAACGAATATGGGAGTTGCAACGTTTTTGTGGGTGTATATGATGGTTCAGACGGATCTGGCTGTGCCGGACCTTGGGATGCGTGCGGATAATTTAATGTCCAAGTCGCCATTTTATGTTTGGAGTGAATCTTCTTCTGGATCATTTAATGTGCATAAGGCAATATGCGCAGATCTGGGGGGTGCACGTGGATTTTAGTGATGTGCGTATTTCAGAGGGCATTTTAAATATGGGTTGCACACGAATTTGGGTGGCAACCAGACCTGGGTGTGTAGGCCGATCTGCAAACGGATTTTAGGGGGCTTGAGAGCTTTTATTGTCCGGACAGTTATTTTCTGCTCTGAACCAGATCTCTGTAATAGCTGGCTCACTACGTTACGTATTAATTCAGGATCGAAATACGTCTGGCTTAAGTGTTACCCACCTTTTGTGATATAAACTGACCTCGGCCTCGGAGCCACTGGGATTATTATCTGGGTCCAATCTGGCCTTCATTTTGGCGTTCATTGACCTCGTCTCTGCCTTTTATTCAATTCTACTTGTTCGCCTGTAGCTGTATCTGCTATTCCCCAACAGCAGGCCTGCGCATACGACATGTTAATGCCAGGGCAGCTGCATCAAACTCCCCAGATAGAATATTAAATCCCTTTCGGTACAGGTATAAACCCATGCTCCTTACACAAGTCGCACCAAACCTGAAAGAGAGTCGAATAATGTGTGTATACGATGACCACCTGCAAAAATCGTTAGCCACACATTTACCTGCACGTCCTTAGCATCTCTTCACTTGTCAGATTACTAACCCAGAGTTGCTAGTTCTTAATCCATGAGCCTTCGGAATCACTAAGTTCACTGATTTGGAAATGTTGGGGGATCTATAGGCTTGCATAGCACGACTCTCCTGTTCCTCTACACTGTGATCAAATCTGCCATATGTACTCTGTAATTCAGTTTAAAATTTTATTGTGTAGGATGTTTTTATTGTGATGAAATTCTACGTTATCCGCAACAGTGCCATTGATTCATTTAGAGATGAAGCGAAGAATAATGAGCCACGGCCCCCAGTAACCTCAATGTTACCCAAGCTTAATCGCTAAGTTGTGTTCTTCTTTTTTTTTTGTTTACCATGTGAGAATACCCATAAATATCACGGAGAGGATGTACAAATTCCTTCCATTATAAACACTGGAATGAACTCCGACTTCCATTGCCCCGAGCTGGAATCGTCTGATTCTATCCGCTATTTTAAGTGGAGCCAACAAACTGCAAGTTTCCAACCCATATATCCACTTCTTCTCTGAAGTGATTTCCAAATTTCTGAGAAAGCAGAGTTATAGAACAGATCTTTTGGAAACTCCCCATCTAATACCAGCCCCATAATCACCATGCCTCCTGACGTTCTGGATCGAGCTATCTTGGGGGCTCTTATCAAACGCCTCACTCAATTCCACACACAGATCATCCACCTCCTTAATTTGTTTTGTCACTCTCTCAGAATGTCATTCAGGTGCTTAAGGTATGACCTTCCCCTCACAAAGCCATTTGATTGCCTGTGATGATGCTTCTCCAAATATTTGTCAAACCTATCGTGAAGAATCCCCTTCAAAAGTTTAGCCTCCATTAATGGCAGTGCTCACTGTTTTACAATTCCCAGGATTATCCTTACGACTTATTACGCGTCTTAACCAAGATTATATTTAGAGTTTATACTTCGATCTTACCCGCTCACGATTAAAATTAATAAACATCATGGACCAACCACTGAAAGACTCAGATTGATTTTTCAATTCAGCTTTCTCTGGAGAATTTATATCGGAATAAAAACTGCCGCTAATCTCAACATCTTTCTATTTGTATAAATAATTTATCCACGATCATGGTTGTTTAGGGAGACCCTCCGATTTCACAGTTGCGTCAATTCAATATTAACAGAATCTTTGTTCCATTAATTATCAGTTTCTGTTTCTATCACACTGTCCTTTTCAACCATTCTTTAATTGTTCTTTGTCCAAGGTAATTTCTGCTTTGGCATAGTCGAATATCCCGTTGACACTGACTAAGATTTGAACAGTCAGAAGCAAGATACAACCTGCAGATTCTAGAAATCCGAAATGCTGGAGGAGCTCTGCAGGCCAGGCGGCATCTGTGGACAAGTGTAAACTGTGGACGTTTTGGGCAGAGACCTTTCATCGGAATTGGATTTCTTTTCCTCTCTCCCCAATTCTGCTGCCTGAGCTGAAGACTTTCGCCAGCACTTTGTGTAGGAGTAGATCATATCAGATCGCATTTCGCTTCGCTGTGTCTTTTGTTCTTGGGTTCACAGCATCGCCTCGTCCACCTAACACCGCTCCTCTGCCTTCCCTTTGAAAGCTAACATTCTGTTACTGGCTGTTACTTCAAATCGGAAAACAGAAGGAAAAGCTACAGGTACGGACAGAGGAAAATCACCGTGAAGTAAAGGACGGGTAATGATGGGAGCAGGAGTAGTTAATACCGACGAAAGTATACTCCATATCAAGCTGTTTTGTCAGATACGGGAAGAAGGGTTGACAGGTTCGCCTCAAGGCACAACTTAAGCGGGACGAGGGTGAGATGCGAAAGGGATTTTTCTGGGATGCTGAGTCTTGTGGTACCGTCGCGATCGACTGTATATATTTGTTGTATAACTGTAAGGCAACACACACAAAATGCTGGAGCAATTCAGCAGATGGATGGCAACTTTGGAAAGGAGTAATCATTCAACAATTCGGGCCGACATCCTTCACGATTTTGTCTGTGTTGTTCTGTATTTAGTGCATCGACAGGTTTTCTCCTTCTTTGTTGGAAACTCTGTTCATCATATTGCTTCCGTTTATTACAAGTGGGAGTACAGAATAGGAGCATTTATATATATAACGAAACTCGTTATATTTTAACGAGTTTCAAAATCCGATTCAGTGTGTATTTCACCACATTCTTGAGATCCTCTCGGAATTTGCTCTGAGTCAGTGCGTAAATACACGTGTTGGTGCAGGAACTGAAGATCTTCAGAATTCCCGATGCCTCATCTGTAATGTAAACGGGCTTCATGACAGAATAATAAACAAAACTCTTTGAAATCCGTTGATAGATGAAAAATACCAAACGTGTTCCCCACAACATTATGAAACTACCGGTTATGCAGAAGAGCAAAACGATGGATTTTCGTCGGTTCTCCATCTCCCGGTCCTTGTCATTCTGTCCACTCTTTTGTCCCGGGATCCTCCTGCGGTCACGACTGACCACCAGAATCCGCCTGGCAGTCAGATTATTGAAAAACAAAATCAGAAAGAATGGGACACAAGGGGTAAAAATGCAGTGAAACATCCCAAATACCACCCATGAGGGAGAGTTTCTGTAGCTCGGTGTAAGAACACAATACCAGGGGATACCATCAATTATTATCATAGGCTCGTAGACAAAGCCCCAGGGAACACACTCCAGAGAGGCCAGCACACTCACTGTCCCGATAACCACAGCCGCCGTTCTCTCTGTGCAATAGTTTGTTTTCAGCTTCACAGCAAATAGCCACAAATCGATCGACGGTGAAAGAGACAGTCAGCCAGACAGAGGCAGTAGTGCTCGCAGAAATCAGCCATCTAGCGATACTGCACACAGGAGTGATGAACAGGAATGATCGGCGAAAATGAAGCCAAGCAGTCCACGTCAGGAGCGGATGCGAGATAACGACCAGGAGATCGGCCGCTGCCATTCCCACCAGGTAGAGAGTTATACATTTGAGAGACCGGTCTTATCCCGGGACAGGATCACAATCGCCAACAAGTTCGCTGAAGAGAGAGGGGAAATAGGAAATAGAGAAAATACTGAGTAAAACCCATTGCCGCAGTTTTCGAGGATAATGTAATATTCCCATTTTATTGTTGTATTTAACGGTAGAAGGGTGAAGAGAGGGTCAAGAGCTGGCTGAGTTTTCACATTAAAATACAGTCAAATGAGTTAAATTCGGATTCCTTTCTGATGACCAAAAATATGAAGAGGCAGCGGACAGATAAAACTAGGTACTCTCAGAGTCAGTACTATTTGGAACATTTTTATCGGCTTCATCTGCGTCTGATATGAATGAAATGAATCAATTCGGACGCCGATGGCGGGATTCTTGCATTAAACAATCATCAACTTCCCTGTGACTCCCTGCCAGCGACAGAACAGCCGAAGGACACAACAGAAACAGGAATCCCCGGAGCCACTCTTCCAGACAAAAATAGAATATGTGGGAAAGCAGTTAACGTGTATTTTCTGAGCTGTTTACAGAGAGCCCCCATGACCCGACTTTCCCTCACTTTTTCTATACAAGCTGCCTAAGGCTTTGTGTTTCCAGCATTTCCCGTGTTTGTTTCCTATTCCAGCATTTGCCACCTCGCCAACTTTACAGCCGAACTTTGACTGAGGCAGCAGTCACAGCCTAGACTGATACAGCCTCTCAGATATACTTGACGCCCCCGACTGAATCCATCACAGGGAAGCCGGGAGCTTAATTCAACATCCAGTAGCAGGCACGGTGACACAGTCAGAAGTCTGTAGCGGTGTCTGATGCGGATATATTATAAAACGTTTTACAGTATTTATATTTATATGGATAATATAGTACATTTCACAGTGTAGGTAGTTATGAATCAACACACCGGTTTTGTTAATTGATCAGCAACGAAGTCATTGTGTTGTCCAGCAACTGCTTCACTTTCTGTCTCGCAGCTCAGTTTTACTGAAAATCGTCAATCTTCCTGCTGCAACAGGGAGCTCCTCAAATTTGCTGAATCGTTACACACTAATCGATTGTTTGATCATGACACGTACCTGACACAACCGCTCATGTACCAATGCAGACAACCAATTAGCATCATCTCCGCGGCTGTATAAACACAGTATTTGCAAATGCAGTGTAGCTGCTTCGGGACGAATAGCACAGAGACGCGAGCATCACGTTATTGAACACAAACCGTTGGAAGAAATCTGCCTGACTCTCTGAGGTATTCCGATGTTAGCGGATTCGCTGAATTCTTACAGCGGTTTATTTTTAGATCCAGATATCAGAATCCACAGTCGCTGGCTGTAATTCCATTCCTGGAATGCCGAATACTAGGACGGCATGTGGCTATGGAAATCAGCGACAGAAACGATCACTATATGGGTATTAATTTATTGGCACCAACGGCAGCTGATACCGCAGCTTACCGAGAATTCCAAAGGCTGAAATAAAAGGATAGTAAACTTCTCCTATCGGCAAAAGGACTGGATAACCCATTTCCGTGATTGTGTTGCTCCTGAATTCACAGTTCCATTGGTAACTCTGAGCTAATGTATTCAAAATGCATTTAATTTATAGAAAGGATCAGTCTCCAGAGACACTGTTATTTGCCGCTGACTGACCACAGTCACTTGAACCATCATGGTAATTCAGCACCATTCATTGTCTCTGATGTAAATATTGGGCCGACAGAAGACAAACACTTCTAAATTCCTAGGCATTACCTCCGCGGTTCCTCACCTGGTGAGAAGAATGCCGGAGCTCCATTGATAAACACCCGAAGCAGCCACATTTACAGATTTCATTTTTTTCTCCGCTAATTAACTACTTGTGAACAGAGTTCAACGACACGTCCGAACCCAAACTTCTCTCCCTGTGGTTTTGTATTTTCTACATCATCCTGGACGCGCGCACACACACGCGGAATTACCGTGTTCGGATGACCACGATGCTGATGTACTAAAGATGACATAATTTGCAGATACTGGAAATCCTCAGGGGAAGGGGACACACACAAAGTGCTGGGAAAATAATCTTGAGATGTTGCTGATGTAATTGGATCTTAAGAGCATCTCAGACCAGCCAGAACTCAAAGAAAGAAATCTTTTTTCCCTTTCCTAATTAAATTCTGCTGGTCTCTGAATTTCTCCCAGTCCTCAGTTTTGCCATTTTTTTTAGCTACTTCATATGTTTCTTCTTTGGACTTGATACTATCCCTAATTTCCCTTGTCAGCCACGGGTGCACAACCTTCCCTGGTTTATTCTTTTGCCAAACTGGGATGAACAATCGTTGTAGTTCTTCGATGCGCACTTTAAATGCTTGCCATTGCATATCCACCGTCAACCCTTTAAGTATCATTTGCCAGTCTATCTTAGCTAATTCACGTCTCATAACTTCAAAGTTACCAGTTAAGTTCAGAACCTTTGTTTCTGAATTAACTATGTCACTCTCCTTCTTAATGAAGAATTCCACCATATTATTGTCACTCTTACCAAAGGGGCCTTGCACGACAAGACTGCTAACTAACACTTCCTCATTGCTCAATACACAATCTAGAATGGCCTGCTCTCTAGTTGGTTCCTCGACATGTTGGTGCAGAAAACCATCCCGCATACATTCCAAGAAATCCTGTTCCTCAGCACCCTTACCAATTTGTTTCACCCAATCTATATGGAGATTGAAGTCACCCATTATAACTACTGTTCTTTTATTGAACGCATTTCTAATTTCCTGTTTAATGCCAGCACCAACCTCACTACTACTGTTCGGTGGCCTGTGCACAAATCCCACCAGCGTTTTCTGCCCCTTAGTGTTATACAGCTCTACTCATATCGATTCCACATCCTCCAGGCTAATGTCCTTCCTTTCTATTGCGTTAATCTCCTCTATAACCAGCATTACTACACCACCTCATTTTCTTTCCTATCTGTACCTCCCGAATATTGAATATCCCTGGATGTTGAGCTCCCATCCTTCGTCACCCTGAATCCATGTCTCTCTGATCTCAACTATATGATTTTCATGAATAACTATCTGCACATTCAATTCATCCACCTTGATACGAATGCTCCTCGCATTGACACACAAAGCCTCCAGGCTTGTTTTACAACACTCTTAGCCCTTATACAATTATGTTGAAAAGTGGGTCCTTTTGCTTTTTGCCCTGGATTTGACTGCCTGCCACTTTTACTTTTCACCTTACTACTTATTGCTTCTACCCTCATTTTACACCCCTCTGTCTCTCTGCATGTGTTCCCATCCCCCTGCCACATTAGTTTAAAGCCTCCTGAACAGCTGTAGCAAACGCGTCCCCTAGCCTGGGGCATTGGTTCCAGTCAAGCCCATCTGCAGATCGTCCTGTTTATACCGGTTGCACCCCCAGAACTGGTTACAATGCCCCAGAAATTTGAATACCTCCCCCTTGCACCATTTTTCAAGCCATGCATTCATCTGAAATATCCTGCTATTTCTACTCTGAATAGCACGTGGCACTGGCAGTAGTCCATAGATTATTACCTTTGTGGTCCTACTTTTTAGTTTATCTCCTAACTCCCTAAATTCACCTTGTAGGAGCCCATCCCCTTTTTACGTATATATTTGTACCTATGTGCACCAAGACCACTGGCTTTTCACCCTCCCTTTCCAGAATGTCCTGCAGCCGCTCAGAAACCTCCTTGAATTTTGCACCAGGGAGGCAACATACCATCCTGGAGTCTCGCCTGCGGTCGCAGAAACGCCTATCTATTCCCCTTACAATCGAATCCCCTATCACTATAGCTCTCCCACTCTTCTCCTTCCCTCCTGTGCCACAGAGCTAACCATGGTGCAATGAACGTTCCAATTATTTTCCAATGTACGTTCCTAATTTCCTTTGAGGTCGCATCATACATCGTAGACCCCCAGGTAAACACATCCCATGCTCTCGTGTCCTATACCTAAGCAAAGTAAATAGAGGGGAGTTCTGTCTTGTCGTTCTGAAACGCTTACCCGCGGAGAGATCTGTCAGGGGATCCGTTTCCTTTTCTAATATTTGACACAACTGGGAAATGATGCCATACCTAAACCATTTACTCTGGTGAGGTGCCAAACAAGATATGGAAGCTTCAATTGCTCGTGAGTAACATGGCAGTTGTCCAAGACCCGCTTCCCGATCGGTTCCTCACAGTTTCCGTTGCAGATTTTTTTTGGTTAATCTGGTGTTCGGCTGTGTAGAATGCTCAAAACGGGGTGTTCGCGCCCTTCATGTTCGTCTGACGGTCTATTAACAAACGAACGTTCTACGTTGTCCTCCCTTTCTGCAGCAACAATACTATCTCCGGTTTGTCATCGCACTGCCTTCACCTTTTTTTTTTACTTTTCCCTGACCATTTTCAAGCATCTGAAACTCTAAATGTCTTGAGGCCTTCCCCTTCCTTGTGCCAGTCGAGTGCCCTTAATAATTTGGAACATGCTTCAACCATTGTGACAATCACGCCAGCAGCATCGAACGCTTGTATTGCCAACTACGTGATTTGTTTGAAGTCAGAAATCTTCCGCGAAATCTGCAATTTCAGGTTGACCAGGCATTTGATTGTTTGAATTAATGTCTTTGCACTTTATCAGATATTTGCAGGTTAGAAACTTTCTGAACGCTACGTTAGTTACCTTTCCGATATCACAACAAATTGAATTTACAGAAATAAAAGTTTAAATCCATATCAGAAGTGCATAATAGCATTTACTTATGATTTAATTATGAAAATACGCTTAGGTACTTCTGATAAAATTAAGAATGAGTGGGAAAAAGAACTTCAAATATCTCTATCTACAGAGAAATGGGAGAAAATTCTTCAACTAGTTAATACTTCTTCAATATGTGCCAGACAAGATTTGATGCAATTTAAGGTGGTTCATACTGTGTATTTTTTTCTGTATTCTTTCAAATCTAGTTACATCTGCCCTGCAGATAGTTGAGTCAAATCGCAAGAATTTTCCAAATTAGGGCTCAATAACGTCTTAAGCAACATTAGCATAAAATCCCAACTCCTGCACTCAGAGCTTTGCTTCATGAAGGCCATTATGCGAAATATTATTTTCCGACCCCGTCTAGCTGTGCCGCAACGTGCGTTGAATTTTGGACGTGTATTCCCAGATTCGTTTGTCCTATAAGACTCCTCAGTGCCCTATTTCTCATTGTCTCATACCTGGCTGGTCCGCCCAGTGTGCAACATTTAAATATTTGTTTGCTTTAAATCAGATCTGGAAAACAATAACAGTCCAGGCAATAGCCGCATAATTATTTTGTGTATTCTTTCAAACTTATTCATATATACCCTGCAGGTAGCTGAGCAAAACCCTGCACAATGTTGCTTATTACTCCCCAAATAAACCTTAAACAACATCAACATAACCTCCCAACTCCTCTGTTCAGTACTTTGCTCTATGAAGGCCAAAGTGCGAAAAGCTTTTCTTTACGACCCTGTCTAACTTTGCCGCCACGTTCATTGAATTATGGACCTGCATTCCCAGATTCGTTTGTTCTATCATACTCCTCAGTACCCTATTTCTCATTGTGCCAGACCAACCCTGGCTGATTCTGCCAGAGTGCAACATCGAACACTTATCTGGGCCAAATCTGATCTGTCATTTTCAGCCCATCTCTCCAGGCGGTCCAGATCCTGCCGCATGCTCCGGTTGTCTTCGTCGCTGTCAACTACACCCGTAACGTCGGTGTCATCGGCACATTTGTTGATCAAGTTGACGACATTATTATTCATATCATTGATATCGATGACAAACAACTAACGACACAGCAACGATCCCTTGAGCACTCCACTCGTCACAGATCCCCATTCAATAAAAAGCCATCTATTACCACACTCTAGCTTCCACAACCTAGCCAGTGGCTAATCCAGTTGAGTAACTCATCGTGAAAGCATGAACCTTCTCGAGCTTCCTCCCATACGGAACCCTACAAATTCCTTGCTGAAGTTCCTGTAGTGTAGACGGCATGCACGGCCTAGCCTGCAACACAATTCCTGGTAACTTCCTCGTAAATCTCTGTAAAATTAGTTAGACATAACCTCCTACGCACTGGTCCATACTGACTATCGCTAATGTTCTGCTTGTCCAGATACTTCAGTTCAGTCCCCATGACCAGTGTAGTCTGAACACCGAGGACAAATCCTCATCACATATTATTTGCCGAGTCCCTTCCAACCAAAACTATCGATTTCATCCAACCGTCGGTACTGACATTTATGGCCTATTGTTCTTAAATTCCCCTGCAATACTATTAGGCGCATTGAGAGTAGTCTGGAAAAGGAAGGCGTTGTAACTTTAAATGATCAATCGACTGGAATAAAATAGTAAGTGCACTGGATAGAGCACAGAACAACCTGTACAAACACAACAAACTTTACAGCACAGTGCAGTCCTTCTGCTTACGGGATTCTGAAAGCATTTCAAATAATTTAGGTTGAACCTCACACATTACCTCTGCATCTGAATCAGAATCGGAACCGGATTTGATACCACAGGCATATGTGGTGAAATTTGCTCACTTTACGTTAGCACTACAATGAAATACAGGAGAAAGAAATATTGAGGAAAACAAAACAGAGTTGCAGGTGGCAGAGGTGAAGTAGCGGTTACTGAATCGCTGAGCGTGAGCTTTCAGGCTAATGTCTCTCCTTCCCGATGGTAACACTGTGCAGAGGGCGTGTCCTGCTGGTGGGCAACGTTAATGATGGGCACCACTGTTACAAGAAACATCCCTTGTAATGATGGTCAGTGAGGTACAGAGAATCTGTATTTATCAACAAATAATATCGATTATTTCCACTATAAAGTACGTATGCTCACACACTATCTACTTGTTCGCACCCTGCTGGAACCCCTGACACTCCATGAACAGACAATGAAGAAATAAATAAGTAACACCCGGGAAAGGAGTCTACGCTGGTCAAGCGTTCCTCGTGATCCCGACCTTCACTTCTCCATGCGGTCCTGCTGACTACCGATGGTTGGTTTCTGGCTGCGGGAGAGTTTTCACCCCTGAATTTTTGAAGATTCTGAGTCTTATCCTGTTCCTCATCAAGGAAATATTTGATATCCAACCTCTTGGCTCAAGGTCACCTGACCTAACTGGGTCACCTTCTTACTGGTCATTGTACAGGGCTACAACCAACATTGTTTTATAGCTCTGCCCACCCCAGCCGTATTTGTATCTTTATATCCTGACTGGTCCAAACCAGTTAAATTAGGTCACCCAGAGAGAGGCTAACGGGACTACAGATTCCTAATTTGGTTGGCCTGGCATTTTACATAAGTAGCTACTCCTCTCAGTTCAGTTTCAGTTTATTGTCATTTAAAAACCACAAAAGCAGTTAATAAATGTACAGTTAATAAATGAGACGACGTCCCCCAGAATGATATCATAAAAACACAGGACAAAACAAACTACATCAGAAAATCCACATAAAGTTTGGTCATCCCCAAATCCAGAGTCCGGAGAGGCTGCTGCGTAGTAATATTGCGCTACCGTCTCAGCACGTTCCCCGGAAAGGAGCTGAAAACTCACCAGACAAAACAAGACTACCCAGACACACCAAGTCAGGAAACCAAATCTACCACCCAACAAACCAAAAGCTAAAGCTACACGACATACACAAAACCACATAGTTACATATAGTTTCAACAATGGGCTCCGGAATATGGCTCTGATTAGATTGTCCCACAGTCAAGATCAATTCAGAGTCCACGCCCTTTAGATATCAAATGGCGAGTTGTTTGAGAATGGTCTCAGGTTTAGCAGACCATTGCCTGAAGCTTCCTGTGTCCACATTCAGTTCCTCTGATTAGATTATTCCAGAGCAAGAATCTGTTCAAAGTCCAGAAGGTGAAGGGGAACGGAGAGAAATGGTTTGTCTCCCTCCCCTGTCCTTGAACATACTGTAGTTTATCTGGCCATCGGGGTGTATTAAGCGCCCTGCCATCTGCCAAGGACAGTGTCTTTCTTGGGTCTGCTGTCGCCAGGGTGGGTTTTGCAAAGAAACCGAGTGCAGCAGGTGTCCGAGGGGTTTACAGAAATGCGGATGCAGGGGTTGGAAGGGTTTTACAAACGGTGAGGGGTGTCAGGCCACTTCTCCACCAATGTGGAAATGTAATTTACTTGTAGTACCAAAATGGCATTTTTGTTTGTAAAAAATGAAACCTGTATGGTATCGAAGTGTTTTGCTAATGATGTTCTTGCAAGATTTTGCTAAGTGAGTCAGAATGCCTGACTGCGCACGGCATCCCATCTGCCATTTCATTGCCTGTTCTGCAAACCATTCTGAGTACTTCTGCAGACACACAGTTTGCTCGAAACTACCTGTCCGGCACCTACTTTCGGATGAACTGCAAGGTTGTCACCAACCTATTAATTCTGTCATCCAAGTTGCTGACTTTAACATAAACCGAAGCGATCTCATTACCGACCCAGTGAAATCCCCTTGCCATCTTAAAGAGTGGAGTGACATTTGCAACTTCCTAGCTCGCCAGAAACATTCCAAAATCGAGACACACTTGAAAGGACATTACTCATTCTTTAATAGAAGCATGAGGGGGAACTTCTTCACCCAGAACCGGTAAGAATGTGGAATGGGCTGCCAGAGCAAGTGGCAGGGTCGATTTCAACATTGTAGAGAAGTTTGGATGGGCATATAGATGGTTGGGAATAGATGACTCTGGTCCTGGTGGAGGTTGCTGGATCTAGGCAGATTAATAGCTTTGCGCAGACTAGACTGGCCGAATGGCATGTTCCTGTGTTGTAATGTTCCATGACTCTAATACCTTCACAAACTCTTCAATTATCCGTTTTGAACCCTGTGATGTACTTCATCTGCTCCAGGAGTCTTATCTACCAAAACACACTCTCTCATTGTTAAAGGCATCTATATTCACTTCTGTTCATGATATTCTTGAAATATTGTTTTGTTTTTGAAAAATAAAAGATGATGTCAGAGTAAAAAGTGTAGGGCGCAGGGGAGGAAGAATAACAAGGACGTACTTTATCGGCGAAACTGAAAAATGGAGGGGTTTAATTAAAAAAAAAACAGCTGAGGATTCATTTTTCTCAACGAAACCAGGATTCAGCAATGCATGCCTTCGTGTGTAAAACTAATACGATATACACTCCACTGAAATTAAATAAAATCACAATCGAGAAAAAAAAGAGGAAACGGTCACTATGGAAGATCAAGTGAACTACTCATGTCTCTGCATAGAAGACTTCCCAACGATTTGATCAGACAAGTTCCGAGCAAACTGAGAAATGAGGGTGTTTCACGATGGCTGTATCTCAATTTATACCAGCTCGAGCTATGAAACAAGTAAAATATAATAATAATTATCATAGGTGGACAAACCCTCTATAGACAGTCGATCGCTCCATCATCATCAAAGGGAGAAGATTTAATTAAATAGTAGAACTATATTCTAAAGATAGAAACATAAACGTTAGACAGGATAAGTGCAGAGCAAAATTATGAAAGTTTCAATAGAGCTGGTAGAATATGAAACATCAGCAAGATATAATACGACTGTGAGATTGACATGAAATATAAGATCAAAAGACGTGAGAGTAGAATTAGGTTATCGAGTCTACTTTGCCATTTCATCATGGCCGATCCAATTTTCCTCTCAGCCCTAATCTCAGCTTTGCCCCTATATCCCTTCGTGACCTGACCAGTCACGAATCTATCAAACTCTTTTTTTAAAAAACACAATGCCTTGACCTCCACGCTGCCTGTGGCAACGAAGTCCACAGATTCAGCACACTCTGATTAATCTCGTCAACGTTCCAAATGTTCAGGAACTGTCTCCTCTGGTCCTAGACTCTCCCACCAGAGGGTACATCTCCTCTACACCCAGCCCATCGAGCACATTACTTAGGTTTAAATTAGATCACTCATTAAATTCTCTTCATATGACAAGATATTCATCCTGGAAACATTTTCATAAACCTCTGTTAAACTCATTCAAGTGTTAGCTCATCCTTTCTATGATCAGAGGCCCAAAATGCTTACGCCAGCAATGTGAGCTGATTCGTCTTTTTCAGTTCACAGCTGGTATGTACAGACCACGTGAGGTCCTCGATGATGTGGTTGCCGAGGAACTTAAAGCTATTTACACTCTCAATCGCAGATCCATTGATGTGAATAAGGGTTAGCCCATCTCTATTCCTCCTGCAATCCACAACCAGTTCCTTAGTTTTTGCGATATTGAGGGAGAGATTGTTTATCTCTCCGACGTTATGTCAGAGAGGTAGCTTCTTCCTTCTTGGCCATTTCGTTATTTTCCTGAGATTAGGCCAATCAATGCAGTGTCTCCGGCAAATTTAATTGACATATCGGTTCTGTGGGTGGCGATGCAGTCAGGGGAGTAAAGAAGGGAATTCAGTATGTGGCTGTAAGGGGCTCCTATGCTGAAAGTCAGAGATGAGGGAGCACGCTCTTACACCCTGCTGACGATCTGAAAGGCAGGGTCCACGATGAGATCTCTGAGCTTCCTGTCGAGCCTAGTGGGAATTATGGCGTCGAATACGGAAGTGTAGTCCAAGAACAGCATTCTCACATCAGCATCCTTCTTCTCCAGATGTGTCAGGACGGTATGTAAAGCAGTGGCTATTGCGCCGTCTGCGATCTGTTGTGTTGATAAGCAAATTATAAGGGGTCAGCACCCTTCTGCCGTAAAAGGGTTACATACAGTGACCACACAGGCCTGCGTCAGTCACAAAGTAATCTCAATGACTGGCTGTGTTCCCACAACCTCGTCTCATTTCCCATACCAATCCCATTGCCCCACTCTCTGCCGACTGCACTGTTTCAGTTCCCGAAGTAATTAACTGTGTAAGTGGAACGATGAACTGCAAAATCAGAAAATAAATCAGGAACCGATATGTCCTTGGCAATGCACAATTGAAGTGTGAAGGTATTTTAGGCAGCATTTACATGGGGTTCTCGATCAGTCTGCCTCCTTCAGGCATGGAAAGAGTGGTAGGGTGAAGGAACCATGGTCGTCAAGAGATGAGAAACAATCTGGTCAGGAGGAAGAAAGAAGCTTTAGGAAGCTGACCTCAGGATTAGTAATCAAGGATCAGACATGACTGTAAATTTACAAAGTACCCGGGGACAAACTGAAGAATGGAAGTAGGATAACCAGAAACGTCTACAGAAAGTCTGCAGTAGCTTTAAGGAAAACGTCAAACTAAATGTATGTGAAGAAAAAATAATCACTGGAGTGAGTGTAGGACCAGTCGGGGATATAAAATGAAAGAAGCCCTTGAAGTCCTGAATGAAAACTTCAGTTCAGTATTCATCAATGAAAAGGTCATTTGTAAGCACAGCTTTAATGGACTCGATGTGCGACAACATATCGATGTTAAAACAGAGAATATTCTGGACACTTTGAAGAAAAGTACATGAGAATAGATAAGTCCTCCTTTGTGGTCGATAAAAAATCCCTGGGTGACTCCGGGAAGCGGTAAATCCTACTTCATGATGGCCAAATTATCGGAAAACATTCTTAGAAACAGGATTTATGAGAATTTGGAGAAACATACCTGATTTGGGAGATTCATTGTGGCTTTGTGAGGGGCAGACCATGTCTCAGGAACCTGGCTGTATCCTGTGACGATGTGACGGTTATACCTAACGTTAACCATGGTAGGACATTTCAGAACGTCAAAAGGCTTGTTATTCTTGGAAAGTTGGCTTGTGGATTCAGGGCTGAAGCTCAAGAAGGCAGAGGATAGTTGTGGATGGAACGTTTTCCCTTTGAATGTTCGTGCCAGTGGTGACCTGCAGTGATCTCTTCTGAGACCCCCGGATTTTTTTGCTTTATAATCATGTGAATAAGGAAGTGGAATGGTGGGTTATTGAAATTTCAATGATATGGAAGTTCTTGGAATTATTTATAGTATAGAAGGTAGTCACAGATTGCAACAGGATGCAGAACAGTGCTGAGACGTTACAGATGGAGTTCAACCCGAGAGGTTACAGAGTGATCGAGATGTGTACGAGACGGAGATCTGGCACAAGAAGCTGGCAGGCGCACTTGTGAACATTACATCTTGTGCTAATACCAAGAAGTGAAAAGGGTCAGGAAGCTGATCACTTACCTTACACTGGAATAGCAGCAGACAATATCAAGTCAAATCAACTGTTTTGATCATTTCAGCCATAACTGCTGGTACAGTGCTAGTAAAAATGGGACAACGTTTTTCAGGACCATGGCTTACATGACACAATACAAAAAAAACTAGATTAAACTAGATAATTAAAAAACACAAAGAAAACTATACTAGACTACAGACATACACTGCACTGCATAAAGTGCACAAAACAGCATCACAATAAATAATCAACAGGACAATAGGGCAAAGTGTCAATTCAGGCTTCGGGTATTGAGGAATATGATAACTTGGTGGAAGGAACTATTATGTAGTCTTGTCGTGAGAGCCCGAATCCCTCGGAGCCTTTTCCCAGACGGCAGGAGGGAGAAGGGATTGTATGAGGGGTGCATACGGTCCTTCATAATACTTAACTGATACTAGTGGGTAGGAACTTTGGAACCGAATTAGGGAAGCGGCTTGTTCCTTCAAATCCACAAGAGAAGTATAGAAATTGCTCATGGAGCACTAGTTTGGGGTTCAGCATTGGCTTGTTTCATTGAAGTGGGGATGGGATGGCACCGTAAAGTAACCTTGGTTAATGGGAGATATGGAACAACTCTTCAAGAAGAAGAAATAAATATACTTAAGGTGTTGGAAGGCAGGAGGGATTTAGCAATAGACTTAGAAGAATTAAAAGGGGTCAGGAGAAGGCATAGTTGGTTTACAGGAGGGTAACGAGAGAGAGAGAGTGTAAGAGATAAGACACAAAAGAGGAATCATGTGTCTGGAGTTCAAGGAGGCGGTGAAAGTCCTTTATGATACTTTGCTTCGGTATTCACCAGTGAGTGAGACCTTGATGCATTTGGATACAGCGAAAAAAGCCAGGTGTGCTGAGGCTTGCAGACGCTAGGAATTACGAGCTGGAAACTGGGAATACATGAATATAAAGCATTTCCCGATGGCTGGAGGCATGCATTCCAGGTCATTAGAGAAAGCGAGAGGAGATATTGCTGGGCTTTTGGACATGGCATTTGCGTCATCACTGGACACAGGAGTAGTGCGGGAGGATTGGAGATTGGCAAATGTTATTTCTTTGTTCAAGAAACGTAATAGGGATGGTCTTGAGAATTACAGGCCAGTGTGTCTTCGGTCACTAGTGGGGAAGTTGTGGGAGATGCTTCTTAGAGACGGAATTTACAGAGAATCGTATTCTGGTTGGGATAGTCAGCATGGTTTTGTGTCCCTTATGTGCCAGAATAAATTCCACGGGAAAGTCAAAATAGGTAGATGAAGCACAAGAGCGGATGTGGGGTACATTCTTTTTGTAAGGTATTAGACTGGGTTCCCTATGGTGCACACTTTCGGAACGCATGTGCATGGAAACTTGTGCAACCTGGCTGTACAGATTCAGAACTGGCAAACCAAGGGAATGCCGATGAGGCAGTGGATGGAGTCTGCTCTGCCTGGTGGACAGAGGCCGGTGATGTTCCGCAAGGAATATTTAATCTTTTGTACACTTTACAATTATATCTGGAAACTGCTATTATAGTGTTCTGAAAAACGGACTTTAATTTGACCATCATGCAGGATTTGGATAATTTACTGAGTTCGGACTGATTTTGAAATCATGCCACTGAATTCAGACTGAAACTCCACGCTGTCTAAACTGAAATTCATTTAATTATTACAGGACCGAAACTGCACGCTATCAAATCTGTAAACGTTTTTATTTATTACAAGGCAGTTGCTACGATTACATCAAAACATTTTTCCAATTGGAACCCTGCAACTCAAGATCAGCATTGCAAAATATTCAGCAGCATCCTTTGTATCTTTCCAGATGAACCAGCCTCACAGGAAGCGAATTTCAAATTAACAATTCAAATTCACACGGATTATTTTTTTCTGAATGTCCATTTACCTTTAAACAGCGGGTTTACCGTACCCGGAATAGATACACTCATTTAGCGATCAGTTTAATTTTTAAACTTTTTTTTTGTAGACAGTTCCTCATCAGTACAGGATGCTGAGAGAAGAACTGGGTGGAGGATGAACATGGCCAGAAAATGTACAATGTAGCTTTACAGTGACCCAAACCATGAGTGAACAGGCAGCAGACCTGGCAGCTGCAGCATTCCTGGTGAGCCAGAGAGAACGTTTATCGTCAATCAGGCATACATTCTGACCATATGTACGCTTGTAACAGCCTTGGAGAACATTTGCCTCTGTGGGAAGCCAGAAGGTTTTGCTCAGCTGGCAGTAAGCCACTCCCATCTACTGTTCTATGACAATATATATTTGAGGAGCAAAGGGAAAAGAATTTGGAGCCATAAAAGTGAAAGGCCGCTCTAAATTATCTCCTGAGGGAATGACTGACGAATTGGCGAGGCAAGTTGCTTTATTCTGGCAGCCACAGTTTTAGCAGATTGGGAGGCGGAAGGAAAAACAGATTAAGGTTGTGGATTTAACAGAAGAGCAGAAGAAATGGAGATATAAAATTATGGTTGTCCCCGAGTGTAAACTATAGAAAGAACACAAGGGACTTTTCGTAAAAGATGGAGTTGTCCTCAATGAAGGAAATCTTACGGTTCCAGAGGAAGGAAGACACCAGATGTCCCATTATGACCATGATATATGGGGACACCGAGATGCAAACGCACCCTGAGAAGATCAAGGAAATGTGCAGAAATAATTGATTTGTGGACAATATAGTTCTGCATAAATGTAAAGAAAGGAGCCCTTTGACACGCCAGACAGGGTGAAGGGCCATAGACTACTGACCAGATATATGATGTTAGTCCCTTCCCGCCTACCCAAGGAGGCTACAGATATACTCTGGCACTATTACAAACTTTTACGAAGTGGGTGAATGTTTTCCCAGCTAAGACAAGCACAGCCTCGGCCATTGTAAAAAAAAAAAATATTATATATATATATATATATATATATATATTTTTATCTGCCGGAGTATCGAAACGGATATAGCACACCGTTTGCGGCCCACATAATGAAAAATGTCATGGTGATTTTTTAGGGATCAAACAGAGATTTCATCAACACTGTAAACCACAGTCAAGAGAGTGCGTGGAAGGATGAATCGAACACTGAAAAACTATGATTGCAAAAGCGGTGCAACAGCATAGAACAATGTGGCTTTTAGCTTTACCTTTTGCCTTCCTGATAATATGGAAATCATTTGCATCTTCAACAGGTTCAACAGCTACTGCCCTTAAAACTTATGAATAAAAGAGATAAGGTTTTAGATAAGGTTTTAGGGGTTGTGTCCGAGAAGTGGGCACAACAATGGTAGAGTCTGTGAAAGATGCCAGGTATGTGGCAGCCCACCAAAAGGGGAAGATGAAACAACAGATAAAGCCTACTTTCAGTCACAGGTCAGTCGAGAATCCAATTTGCTCTGGACCAAGCGTGATGTTTAGAATACACCAACCTTCATTTTTAAAATCGAAGCTTTTGCAGGGCTCTAAGAAATTATAGGCAAAACAAGTTCATCATTGAACAAAATACAAAACGTGGGTGGTACCATATCAATGAGCTGAAATTGTTGGTGGAGAAACAGAAATGTTATTACCATCGATATCGGATGTATATGACAGCCCTGACTTGGGTGCGTTCAGAATGGAACAAGTGTTCTAAGAATATTGGGACAGGTCCGATCAATGGAGTGATTGTCAGTTCCATCACCCTGAGAACAGGGCCGTTTGTCAAACCATCAAAGGGAAAGGAAAATATCCGAGTGCCGGTTCCCCATTTTCCGAAACAGAATTGGGTGAGGGAAAATGGGCATCCTAAGTCCAAAGACAACTGAGGTTCCGGATACGATGGTCTAGAAAAAAATAGAAATAATTTACGATTTTCACTGTCAATAAGAAAAGATATAACCCGTGGGGTTTAATGGTTTCATTCAACATGAAGAGAATGTTTTATTTTGTTGCAATGCCATTAACCATGACTGTGCCAGTGTCAGTTTTTTTTCCAGAAACGGTATGGTGGAGAAATGTATCAATTGTGATATCATTGCTTTGAGAACACTCAGTAAACACAAAAAATATCTTCTCAAAGGACCCGTGTGCTCCGATCTAACGAAACAGAAACAGAGAACTGGAATTTGTTTTATACAAGGTCATGAAGGAGAACTTCCACACCCAATGCACTGATACGGATGAATACTTGTGGAATATGTTGTCACCAATCCCTCACTTGACTGCAGACTGGACACGTGTTGTGGAGGCGGCAATGGAAAGGCAAATGGTAAGGCAAATTAAGTGCTCAGTTACCCAGGGTTTTGGAGTAGGTTTGAGAACAGGGGGACGAATGCTCAAATATATCCGTGGATAAGAATAGTAACACATGCTGTTGTAATACTAGTTTCATGTACCGTCATAATTGATTGCTCAGTGCATATCAAACGAGAAGATGGAAGACAGAACGAAGGGAAAAAAGAACGAAGATAATTCTTTCACGAAATACAGAGAATGCGGTCAGTATAAATTCGGTGAATTCAGTTCGCAAACGTTAATATTTCATGCAGAATGTAACCGTTCCACATCTACTGTGGATCCGTAGGAGTCCTCTTGGCAACCAACCGAATGATTGGGGGATAGTGATTCCAAGATAAATATTTTTGGATGAAGAGGAGGCAGATGTTGGCCAGAAGAAACTACAGTGTAATCAATTATAGTGGAAGCAGACAAACATGTTGCCTTTGCTTTCCACCAATTAGGTGGTCTCTGAACTGATTCTTGTTCTGGGATAATGCGAATTGAGCAAATTAACGTGGACGCAAGAAGCTTCGTATAATGACCTGTTAAACCCAAGACTATTCTCAGACAAGTAGTTATCTCATCCGAACAACTGAGAGTGTTCACAGGGAATTTAAGTTAATGACCTGCTAAATCTGAGACCGCTTTCGCAGGAATAGCTGCTTGCTCTGTATACTGCCAGACCCTCAAAAGAGGCAACTTGTAATCTCGTTAGACTCTGTCTGGTGTCCATATTTAGCTGGTTTAGACCAGTCAGAGTTCAAGTCAGCACTAGTTGGAAAGGCAGGGGTGGGCAGAGTCATGGCACAGTGCTGGCTTCAGACCTGTACAATGACCAGTGGGAAGCTGACCCAGATAGCCCAGGTGACAGGGAATCAATGGGTTGGAGATCCACATGATGAGAAACACGAGTTCCAAATACACGGGACGATAACACTTCAGCAACGAAAAACTAACCATCGCCCATAAGGAGGAGCCCACGGACACTTGGAGATTGGGAGCTCAAGGAATGTCTGGCCAGCGTAGAGTGTTTTTCCCAGTACGGAAAAACCGCTGGGGCCTCGGTCCAATTCTTCTGTAACCCCACCGGTCACGCCTGCCAACATCGAAAAGGGAAAATTTATTCCGTCTCTCTGCCTTCAACCAAATGATTAGTTTTGAGTCCACAAAAGTTCGTTACCCGCAAACCCACGTGCTTATCAAAAAATGAATTGCATTTCACCGACACCACATTCATCTTCCCTATTGTCCATCTGATTGTCCTTTACTGAACACACGCTTATTCTGCCAACCCTGTTGTTGCTGCTCACCCAGCCCAGTGGGTGGGGATGTGGCTTCTGGATCTGTGAGTCTGCCTGTAGCACGTGTACAGAAAAAAAAGGAAAGATTGACTGTCTGTGGTTCAGTGTATTGAAATTGTGTGTCTTCATCTTGGACTCAGTGTGGGACTGCTGCTGTCTGGGAATATGGAACTGATTAGCTGCCGGTCACCCTCTGCTCTGTGAGACAACCCGTGTGTCAGAGAGGAGAGACTACGTTCAACTTTGACCCTTGACAGGAGGGGAAGTCGGATTTGAATGAAGTCTTTCTCGGTCGGTGGTTGAAGAAAACTGGGTCAATGAGGGAGAGGTAAAGGTCAGACGGCTGGATGAAACGGCCGGTGCAGTCAGTGTCAGTAGCAAACAGAGAGACACACACATACACACGCACACACAGAGTCACATATCGATAGTCACATATCCATCAGTGTGTCTGACGCTTGACATTTATTTCCAGCCATTCTACATGTATTCATATTACAAATTATATTAATGTTTTTTTATTACATTCCTGTCGGCTCATTCCATTGCAGTCTGAAATATTTCTTCAATTTTACTGTGACCTCCGGCAGATTAGAAATACTGAAAAATCTGGAGGAACTCTGTAGAGATTTTCCAGCACAATGTGTGTGTAGCTTGGATTTCCGGCATCTGCAGAGTTTTGAGAGGTGTGTGTGTGTGTGTGTGTGTGTGTGTGTATGTGTGTGTGTGTGACCTCTCCTTGACAAAGCTTTATCTTTGTCTGTGCAGCCCAGCCATTATTTCCACCAGATGAATCGCTGCTGCTGTTGTGCCCAATAATTTTAATGCATTTGCCTTTAATCGGCCCAATACTTATATCGGAGCCAATGGTGTTGAACTGAACTGCATATTCAGTTAACTGTAACGAAGAAAATTATTCAGAGGAGCAACCATATCCCTGGAAACCGATTTATTTAGAAATCAGGGATGATTAATTCCATCATCTGAGAGTCTCTGCTGAATTCTGAATTCAGGAGTAATAGAATTCGTGTATTCTCTTTGAAATGGTGTATCTGGTCATATTGCGTGTATAAGCCATAGGAAGGATGCCATTAGACTGGAAAGCTTACAGGCAAAGTTTCATGAGAATGTTTCGTGGAACACGCGGTTTGAGCTATAAGGATAGTTTGCATAAGCTGAAAGATTTATCGCTGCTGCATAGGACGCCGAGGGGTGACATTCAACCCCAACTCTAACCCTAACCCTTATTGACCTGGGCCGGAACGGCAGGCCGCTGAGGATTGGACAGATGGGGGGCCCCGGGCCTTCCCACTGATCACAGAGACCGCTTCACAGGGGCAGGAATGGAACGGACCCTCGACCTCCAGGGACGGTTTCTGGGTTAGCCATGACCGGACCCGTGTCACACCCGTACCCCGGGGAAAGTCTGTCCGGACTGTACCTTGTCCGTCGGTACTGGGTAAAGCGAACCGGAGCCCAGTTGTACTGCCGGACGTTTTGGGACAGGCACGCATGCAGAGCAACACGTGCAGTGGCAGTAACGTCACTGTCCACCCGATGGCGCTGGAGCACATTAACCCTCGTGACGCCGATGCGGCGCCACTGCCTCTGCCGCAGAGACGGAGTAGGGGCCGAAGGCGCCCCTCCCCACCCACAAGCCCCTCTGGGAGGACGCAATCCAACCTAGCAGCGCAGGAGCCCCAGCCTGCCAACCCCACGACTTCCCCGACCCAGGACTTCGGGGAATCGGCACCCCATCCCACACCCGTACGAATGGAAGGACAGACGAGAGTAGCCAGGGCACAAAGACCGAGCAGGTTTTCCAGTCCAGCCCGAGAGTCGCAGGACAAGAGGACATTTGCAACAGCCAGGGGGGTCAAATAACTAGGCATCCTAACTCTAAACAGAAAAATTGGGAACTAAGGCCCCTTAAACCTATACTGATTATAGGGGACTCTAACATTTCCAGAGTCAAAAGATGCCCTGATAAGGATATTCAATTGGACAGTTTTCCAGGGGCCAAATTCGTCCATGCCACTGCTATCCTGGACAAGTTAGTGCCACAGCCAGAAATTAAGAAGGTCATTCTTTCCTTTGGAATAAAAAACAGGTCCCATAAACCAACAACAGCTAATAAACAGCTTCAACAACTATTGAGAATGGCCAGCATAAAATTTCCCCATGCCAGTATCTGGGTGCCAGAATTATACTTTAGCCACAGTTTGACAGAGGCAGAACAAGCAACCCTGGGCCAACTAAACGAGGTTATTAGAACTAACAATCATATCCCTGCAATCCCGGCGAGGCAATTTAAGGTAGACACAGACCATATCCATTGGACAGAGAGCACAGCCCAAACAATAGTAAAGAGGTGGATGCAGTCTTTAAACTAGAGTGGAGACAAAGCCAAGAGAGGCAGGGTCCACGACTGGGAGAGACCATCGTGAAACTCTCCCGTACATTCACCCCTACAGAAACCCAGAAAAAGGTTCTGAAAGGGGTCTGACTTTTGTACCGACTGCAAAACTCAATAAGGAGCAGATTGAGAGGGACATGAATAAGTTCTATAGGGGACTGGTACTTGTCGACTATTTCGGTGAGTCATAAAGTAGAAAGAACCCTTTCACCCCTCCCTCAGACTGGATGCACAAGATAAGGTACAGGTCCGAAGCTATTTTAGAATTTAAGAGCACACTGGGTGAGATAATAGAGAGGGAGAGGGAAGTACAGGATAAGCCCAATCTAACTAGGAAGGACAGAGCAGCCCTGACCGAACTCAGGGAAAACTTGGACATTGTTATCAAACCAGAGGATAAATGGAGCTGCCTAGTTATCATGGACAATACCTAATTGAGGCACACAGACAATTAAACAACGCGGAACACTGCAGGAAACTAAAGGAGCCCATATACTGGGAAACACACACAGAAGTGAGGAACATTTTGCAAGATCTGGAAAGGACTGGGTACCTCAAAGGGAAGCAAGTAGAATACCTGACAGGGATACAGCCACGAGCAAGGAAGTTTTATATCCTTCCCAAAATACACAAGAACCCAGACTCATGGACTGTTCCGGGGGAAATTCCACCCGGCAGGCCCATCGCGTCAGAATGCAGCAGTGAGTCATACGGGATAGCGGAGTTCATTGATGCCTGCCTTAATCCACTCTCACAGAAACACCCCAGCCACATCAAGGACACGTATCACTTTGTCCGGATAGTCAATTTCATGTCAGTGCCCCCTGAGGCCATACTCTTCACCATGGACAATGAAAGCCTGTACAACAATATCGAAACGGGCAGGTGTATAGAGGCAGGGAGGGACATCCTACTGAAGAACCCTCAGCTAGGGAGACCAGACGAGGCCTTGATAGAACTCCCTCACATCAGCCTGACTAAAAATAACTTTGAATTCTATGGTAAATTCTACCTACAAGTCAAGGGAACAGCAATGGGAAAGAGGTTTGCTCCAGCCTATGCCAATATATACATGGCAAGCTGTGAGGAAACAGTCTATCCAAAGTGCCCTAAAAAACCCATGTGTCTCTATAGATACCTGGATGACATCTGGGGAGTGTGGTAACACTCAGAGGGGGAATTAGAGGAATGTATTCAAATCCTAAACACTCATCATCCATCCATTAAGGTTAAAGCCATAACCAATAGGGAGAAGATTGACTTCCTGGACACTACAGTGTTTAAACTAGCACCAGAAAATGGCAACCAAAAACTAGCTACCAAGGTATTCTTTAAAACCACAGAGACACACACCCTCCTACACACAGGGAGCCACCACCCCAAACGCACCTTCAGAGGCATTGTCAAGGGACAGGTGACCCGGTTTCACCGCATTTGCACTAGGGCGGAGGACTCCCAGCAGGCCACAACCATTCTCTTCTCTGCACTTAGACACAGGGGCACCAGCAGAAGTAGACTTAGGCACATTAAATCTGACTTTCTGAACAGCATCACAAATCCCAGGCCACAGAACATCACAACACGGAAACTACACTTGATAACGGGATACAGTGGGATGGCAGTGAATATTCACAGGACAGACAAAACACGCTTTGAAGAACTGAAAACGGAAGCGGGGACACTGGGACAATACACCATTGTATCAGCCTTCAAAAGGGGTAGGAATCTGAAAGACATACTAGTCAGTACCAAAGTACGAGCAGCGCCAAACTGTGAGGTGGGGAACTGCAGGGCATGCAAATACCTGAGAATTTCAAAAAGCATAGACAAGAGAGCCACAGGAAAGTGGGCCGAGATAGAGCAGAGGAGAACTTGTGAACAAAAGAATGTAGTATATGCAATCCTGTGTACAGAATGCCATATTGTATACATAGGGGAGACGGGCAACAGCTTGAGAACCAGACTCACGGAACACCTCAGTAACATCAAAATCGGAAATCAAAACAGACCAGTTAGCAGACACTTCCAGGAACATGGGACGTACTCCTAAAAAAAATTAGGCCTGGGAACTAACATAAACTGGTCAAACGCCCAAAGAAAAAAGAGCAGAGAGGAGATGGATTGAAACACTGGAGATTTATTCTCCGTACAGCCTAAACGAGGCCTAAAAAGCTAGTCTGCCCTGAAACTAACATCTTCACTGACCCTCAGAATTGCATGCCTTTCATTATCTGGTCATGGGAAATACACAAGCCAAGTCTGATCAGGGGAGGGTGTATTATGATTAAAGGCCCGAAACATCTGATGATCCGAGGGTGCATTACTGACGATATGTCCCAGTGCACACCCGGTTCGTTGAACCTAGTGGGATCGGACCACGATAATGAAAGGTATGGACCAGATGAACCTGACTTCCCTATAAGAGCCCAGCCGCCATAGCAGCTCATACTCAAAACTGCAGCCTAACCTCTCCCAGCCAAACATATACATCCACCAGCCCTACACTGAAACATAATCCTGAAGTCCAAAAGGGGCACACACCTCCACAAACCCTAGGCAAATTCCCGATTAGCCCTGGCTTCAGCCCCACAAACCCTAAGCACACCCCGATTACCCCTTGCTAAACCCCCACAAACCCAGTATATACAGCCACCAGCCCAACATTCAAACCTAATCGTAAGGTCCAAAAGGGACACACACCCCCACAAACCCTAGGCACTCCCCGATTAACCCTGGCTTCGGCACCACAAACCCTGAGCACACCCCGATTAACCCTTGCTAAACCCCCACAAACCGGATACCCTGTGTCAAGAGGGGCTAGATTCAACAAAGGCACGTGTTGGTCCTGGTTAATGAAGCTGTGGGCCAGTTCAAAGTGGCAGGGTCGCGTGAAACTGAATCTCAAGTGACGAGATCAAAAAGCACAAGAGGTCTGATTCGTCCACTGCCCGCATAATCTCAACCTAACCCTTATTGACACAGATAGGTGTCAATAATCTTACTTCGACCCGCGGCTCCGGAGCCGCATGCGGCTCTTTCACCTGTGTGCTGCGGCTCCCTGTGGCTTTGGGAAATAATTGGTCAGTATTTAATTAAAATGTATTTTATGTTAGTTTGTTAGTTTTTGAAATGTAATTCTAAATTTCAAGATTATGGTGATCTTGTACAATCTAAATAAGACGTTGTGGCGATCCATTTCCTGGCACATTGGACCCGGCTCACAAATAGCCAGCGTTCAGGCTAAGGGAGATAGCCTACAGGGGTTTGTGAGTAGTGTATTTTGGAGCATCCGCGCCCATGGGGGACGGGTTGAGGGAGGCTTAAAAGCAAGGCTGTTTATTTCGAATAAAGTTATTCGACTGCAGTTTACTGACTGCGTGAGCACACCGTTCCAACGTGTTTTTATCGCTATTAATATACGTCACCTCTGCCAATACCTGACACCCGTCAGTGCGCAATTTCTTTAATTTTTCGATCCAAGGTAGGCTAACTATGGAGAATTCTAAAAAAAAGAAAAGTGACTGAAGAAAACAGAACGTTTAATGATACGTGGACAGATTCATTTGCTTTCACTGGTTTACCGGTATGCTTAATATGCAATGACAAACTAGCAAACAACAAAATGTCAAATGTCGCAAAGCATTTCCAGAATAAATACGCAGCCTTTGCTCAAAAATATCCAGATGGAGATGAGAGAAAAAAAGTCGTTTCGGAACTGATGCGGAAGGTTGATCTGAGCAAAAATCATTTCAAGAAATGGATGAAGGCTGGAAAATCAACGACATACGCTAGTTATATTGCCGCTCAGGAAATAGACAGACACGGTAAGCAGTTGGGATCCAGGGACACAGGAGAACCCCTCTCGGTCTCCTCTTGCAAACTTTCAGTTAATGTCATTCCCATTTTTTTTTATTCAGTAGCTCCACTTTGGCCCAAACTCACCCCACCCCGTCCCTCTGTGTGTCTACATATATCTCACGTACCCGCTGTTTACAGAGACACACAGTCCAATTTTCTATTCGCCCTGGGCCACATCGGTGTCCCCGTTATTTTAATCAGCTTCCACGGTATAATGCTTATATACACCTTGAGGCACAGATCTGTCCACGGTCCCCTCCATCCCTTCAACTGTCTTCGCCACAGCTGTAATATCTGTGTGTCTGGGTGCGCATATGTATGAAAAAATGTTTGCATTTGCGCGTTGTGAATGTGTGTATATAGGTAGATGTGTGTATATGTGAGTGTGTGCGCGTGTCTGTCTGTGTTGTGTGTGTACGTGTGTGTGCATGTGTGTGTAGTTGACTGTATGTCTGTATGTGTAAGTGTGAACCAGTTTTGTGGATTTATGTAGGCATATCTTTGTTTGTGAATATGCTTGCGTATGTCTGTGCATGTAATGTGTGTGTGTGTGTGTGTGTGTGTGTGTGTGTGTGTGTGTGTGTGTGTGTGTGTGTGTGTGTGTGTGTGTATACTTTTATGCGCATATGTATAGATATCTTAAAATTTATATAAATCAAATTTCTTATTGATTCTACGGATTTTGAAACGGTCAGGTGAAAGACAAGGCCGCTGTTGAATCCACATGAGGAAATGTTAAATGCTGAAATACCGTGGCGTTCAATTAGATGCAGAAATGTAATGGTCTGGTATGGATGCCATTCACTGCCCTCTGGTTCCGAGAACAAACATCAAGACGTTTCTCCGTGGTGTAAATAACGTCATGGTTTAATATATCTATCTATCTATCTATCTATCTATCTATCTATCTATCTATCTATCTATCTATCTATCTATCTATCTATCTATCTATCTATCTATCTATCTATCTATCTATCTATCTATCTATCTATCTATCTATCTATCTATCTATCTATCTATCTATCTATCTATCTATCTATCTATTTATTTATCTATCTATCTATCTATCTATCTATCTATCTATCTATCTATCTATCTATCTATCTATCTATTTATTTATTTATTTTGCCGTGCGTAGATTAAATTCCCATTCGCAGTCCGCTGGCAGATATACATTCTGGGCCGAGATAAAGAGACACACCTTCAAATACAGCCATGTTAAAAACCATTATTAGCACACACACACACACACACAACACACACACACACACACACACACACACACACACACACACACACACACACAGACGCGCACACACATATACAGGCAAATGAAGGTCAGTACATGTATTACATTATGTGCCGATCTCCCTGTTAATGCCTTTCTCTTCAAAATCCGAACTTGTTAAACACGGTATTTTACGGCTGAGACAGCACATCGCATAAGTGAGAGAAGAAGCAAAAGCGACAGTTAAACAGTTGCAGAAACAAGAATTATTCACATCAGAATGAAAGAAAAACGAAACTGTACATTGGGAGAAAAGCGTTATCGGCCAGTCAGCTACGGAGAAAGGGATTCTTGATTTAGAAGGTTTCAAGTTGAAACTAAAGACAGGGTTGAGATGAAATTAATATCAAGGACAGCACTCGTGAGACAGAACGACAGCAGCGCAGATAAATTCAACAAACGAGAGACATTCAGTCGGAGAATGCGAGTGTCTGTTTCATTCTCCACCTGCTTTTCGCGGGTAGAATGTGAAGATGGCTGGTTGATTCTGTACCAACTAGTCTCCAGTGCAAAGTGAGACTGTGGTGTTCATTACATAGATATCAGACCCAGGTACACCCTGAGTGTATGGGGTTCATTAGTTCTCCCTCTCTGATACTGCGAGAGTGTTGGTTTTAGTCTTTATCTGTCAGGCTCTACAGCCGTGCACCAATGTTGCTTTCATTCTGTATCTGTCAGTCTCTGATACAGTGTAAGAGTTTGGGTTTCATTCTGTATCTGCCAATCTCTGTTAAAGTGTGAGAGTGTGGGTTTCATTCGGCATCTGTCGGTCTCAGTTGCAGTGTGAGAATGTGGGTATCATTCTGTATCTGTCAGTCTCTGCTACAGTGTGAGAGTGTGGGTTTCAGTCTGTATCTGTCAGTCTCTGATACAGTGCGAGAGTGTTGGTTTTAGACGTTATTTGTCAGTCTCGGCAGCAGCGTATCAATGTGGGTTTCATTCTGTATCTGAAGTCTCTGCTACAGTGCGATACTGTGGGTTTCATTCTATATCCGTCAACCGCTGCAGTATGAGGGTGTGGCTTCATTCTGTATCTGTCAGTCTCTGTTACGGTGTGAGAGTGTGGGTTTCATTCTGTCTCTGTCAGTCTCTGTTACACTGTGAGAGTGTGGGTTTCATTCTGCATCTGTCGGTCTTTGTTGCAGTGTGAGAGTGTGGGTTTCAGTCTGTATCTGTCAGTCTCTGATACATTGTGAGAGTGTGGGTTTCATTCTATATCTGTCAGTCTCTGCTGCAGAGTGTGGGCTTCATTCCCTCTGTCAGTCTCTGTTAAAGTGTGAGAGTTTGGGTTTAATTCTGCATCTGTCAGTCTCTGTTGCAGTGTGAGAGTGTGGGTTTCAGTCTGTATCTGTCAGTCTCTGATACAGTGTAAGAGTTTGGGTTTCATTCTGTATCTGCCAATCTCTGTTAAAGTGTGAGAGTGTGGGTTTCATTCGGCATCTGTCGGTCTCTGTTGCAGTGTGAGAAGGTGGGTATCATTCTGTATCTGTCAGTCTCTCCTACAGCGTGAGAGTGCGGATTTCACTCTATCTCCTTGAACCTCTGTTAGAGTGGGTTTCATTCTGTATATGTCAGTCTCTGCTACAGTGTGAGAGTGTGGGTTTCAGTCTGTATCTGTCAGTCTCTGATATAGTGTAAGAGTTTGGGTTTCACACTGTATCTGCCAGTCTCTGTTAAATTGTGAGAGTGTCGGTTTCATTCTGCATCTGTCAGTATTTTTCTACAGTGTGAGAGTGTGGGTTTCATTCTGCATCTGTCAGTATTTTTTTACAGTGTGAGAGTGTGGGTTTCATTCTGTATCTGTCAGTCTCTGTTGCAGTGTGAGAGTATGGGTTTCAGTCTGTATCTGTCCGTCTCTGATACAGTGTAAGAGTTTGCGTTTCATTCTGTATCTGTCAATCTCTGTTAAAGTGTGTGTGTGTGGGTTTCATTCTGTATCTGTCAGTATTTGCCACAGTGTGAGAGTGTGGGTTTCATTCTGCATCTGTCGGTCTCTGTTGCAGTGTGAGAGTGTGGGTTTCAGTCTGTATCTGTCGGTCTCTGTTGCAGTGTGAGAGTGTGGGTTTCAGTCTGTATCTGTCAGTCTCTTTTACAGTCTGAGAATGTGGGTTTCATTCTGTATCTGTCAGTCTCTGCTACAGTGTAAGAGTGTGGGTTTCATTCTTTATCTGTCAGTCTCTCCTACAGCGTGAGAGTGCGGATTTCACTCCATCTCCTTGATCCTCTGTTAGAGTGTGTTTCTTTCTGTATCTGTCAGTCTCTGCTACAGTGTAAGAGTGTGGGTTTCATTCTGTATCTGTCAGTCTCTGTTAAAGTGTGAGAGTGTGGGTTTCATTCTGCATCTGTCAGTCTCTGTTGCAGTGTGAGAGTGTGGGTTTCATTCTGTATCTCTCATTCTCTCGTACAGCGTGAGAGTGCGGACAGTGAACGAGATTTGTTGCACCCACATGAAGGTGGGTTTTTGGAGGATGCATTCGGGGAAATCGATCGGTGGTCACAGAGCTAAAAGGTGCGACCGGTGGGTAATTATCTGTATGTCCATCCTTGCCTGGGTGATAATTCCACCACTAAAGAACGACCATACGTGTTATGGTCATTATGTGTGACTACAACAGGATTTCGGAAGATAACGAGAATATCGACGACATCACCTCTCTCCTCTCCCTGTCTCTCCAACGTGACTGAACTAACTACCTCAACTGAACCGAACTCTCTTCAACATCGTACGTCTGTATTCATTCACCCCTAGATTTGAAGGAGACTAGTTTTGTTCCTATTTCTACGCATATATAACTGTATATCATTGCTAACCTGTTGATTATATTTGTATTTATATTACCGTATTGTGCAGCTTACTAACAAACACTATTAATTTATAGCAATAACAGTCTCCATTGCGTTGCACATTTCTGCTTGTTCTTCAAGCCTGTCACGGGGTACGTTACAGGGGCAATAGCACCTCATTGTCTGAATAGTAATATCTACATTTAGCTTAATTCAAAATTAAGTGTAATATAGCATTAGATATTTAGACCTAGAAAACTATTTATGTAAATCTCTGGAAAGCACAACACTGAACAAAACTTGATTTGTCAGAGTGTACCTAGAAATTGAGAAATAGCTGTGATAGGTCATGCAACTCCCTCAGGGTCTACCAGTTGGAGCTGGGAAATAAAAATGTAGAACGGCAATAATAACTCTTCTCTCGAGTTTCGATGACAACCTCCGACATCGCCTCAAGAGATTGTTCCCGGGCATATCTAGTCCGGAGGCCGTTCTTTCTGACAGTTACTCATAAATAACGCCAGATATGAACATGCATTCTCTGGCCAATTTTATTACGGTTAAGAAAAACAGATATTGTTGTGTCCTTAGCAGAGATATCTTTCTGGCGGCATTTCAGAAAGTAATGCACCGAAGAGGCCGAGAGGTAACACAATTCGCGTCGTTATATAGCAGAGATAAGCCAGGGAAATACTAGTACACGAGCTTTCCACCAGTTGTGAATCAGCTAATGTGTGGGATTCCCATTGGCAGGATTTAGCTGCAGAGACAAGTAGTGACGCCGGCACGAGGATCAGTTTGACAGAGTGGACAAAAAAATGATAGGAGATATACTGCGTCTGGCGGCGTGGGGTACGCATTTGGAACGAACGAATAAAGTGCGGGAAAGTTACTAAATGCGGAGAAAATTAAGAAATAATAGATACATTTGGACTGATAAATATTTGTTCTGGACTCCCAGAAAGCGAACTTGCAGTTTAATTTGGTATTAAGGGAAAAATAGGTAATGTTGGCATTACTTTGAAGAAGACTCAAATTTGATCCACTGAAGGTGTTGAGGCACGTCCTTCGCAGTAGAGAAAATAGAAATATGTTTACAGGTTCTTTGTTGGAGAGGACGCTAATCGTTTATGGGAGAATGAGGGAGTTCGGGTTCAGGAACAGTTCAATCAAGTAAAGTCGGCGGAAGTGCTCGATGGAACGAATAGTCCAACTCTACTTTATATGCAGTGAATGAATAGTCTTAATTTCCCTGAACTTGAATTCCCGTCTGAATTAACCACCGGTCCTTCGCACAAGATCACTCGACGGTTTCTACCGTGAGAATTTCATTAAAATTCTTTTAATGAGTTCTAAATAACTCCCTGGGAAATGAGGAAGATAGACGCTTTCCTCACAATGTCATGCAAGCAAACTGACAAATCGACTTTCTGTAGAGAATTGTTGAGCCATGCCCTATGCATATTGTTGTTACGAAGTCGCTGATACAGATAGAAACCACAGCTGAAGTTGGGATCTCTGCACACGAAACGCCTTGAAGATGCCGGTGTTGTATCCAGTCAGGTAAATCTCTCCGCCTACTCAGTCTGAGCATCAACCAGGACCAACCTGATATCCGGGGCCCTCGGTGTGAATTCCCCGTTCTGCATTGACGACAGTCTTTGTTTTTCGCTTCCTTTCCCTCTGTCCCTGAGAAGCAACGGCTTTGTAGATAACTTATCCGAGGGAGCATTTACGCGGGGTTGCGTAAAGGGGTTTTGCGGTGATGACAGTGGGAATATGTCGAAAAAATAAAAGGTTTAATAATTGGTAGGATGTTGAGGTCGCGGTCTGCGGATGCTGACGGGTCTGTTCTCCTGCCGTCTCTCTCGGGCTCTAAACACGTTTTATTCACCCCCGCTGCTACGTTCTCCGATGAACGCCAGTACTTTGGTGTCAAGATGCAAAACACCATGACTACATCTGAGAACTTAGATATTATTTTTATTAATTAGTTGAATGATTGACGTGAGCGGATATTTTGCTGTTTCGATGAACTGCTCTCTGAACTTGGACTGAGTTACCCCATAAATAAACGTGTTTGTGCAGCAATTTAATATCAGCAACATGCCTCCGGATTGTTGAAATAGGTATTCCGAATGTTTGTAATTATTTGGATCTTTCCCGGCAATGTTATAATAAAGGAATTCAGCAACATTCACCGACCACAAGATAATGAAGCTTCCGGAGATGGTGAGAAGTAAGATCACAGACCGCCTCCTGCTCTCCATCTCCGGGTCACTGCGTTTCTCCGCCTTGGTCTGGCCCCTCAGCCCCTTACGGACGCGACTAGTTACTAAAATGTGTCTGACTGTCAGAGAGTTGAACAGTAGTATTAACACGAACGGCAGCAATGGGGTTAGAACGGTAGAAACCATTCGGAATCCCACCCACCCGGGATCCGTATAGTAGTCTGGCTTTCGAGTACAGTCCCAGGGTATATTGTCAACCACTCTGACAGGCTGGTATATAAAGAAGTAGGGCACATTTTTAAAGCAGAACAGGACGCCGGTTGTTGTCAGAATCACAGCCGCAGTTTTCCCGGTACAATATTTAGCTTTCTTTTTCTGACAACAGATGGCGACAAACCGATCAAACGTAAATGTGACGGTGAACCAGACAGAACAGTCCGTAGCTGCAAATCCCCCGGCAGCGATCACACTGCAAACGGGTGTGATGTCCAGGAAAGTTCCGGGAAAGTAATTATAACTGACCCACCAAAGTATGACCTCAAATGTGATGGTTAGTAGATCCGCCGTTACCATGGCCACCAGGTAGCGAGTGGTGCAGGTGGAGAGGCCGCATTTTTCCCGTGACAGGATCACGATCGCCACTAAATTCACTGGGGGAACACACAAAAAAGGAGTGAATTACTGTCTTGCCCGTCCAAGGATATCACGGCAGAGTTAAGCTGAAAATTAGGAACAATTAAATATTGTGGAAAACTCATTGCTGTAGGTTTAGTAGATGAAAGCGGGAGTTGAAGAGGCCTGAAACGTGTGCATGTTCGGTGATAGGGTACGGAACTCGATACTGGAGGTGACTGGAGTTTCGAGAGGAGGCATTGCCAACTGATGCCAAGGACTCGATGGAGCTATTAATATAATTCTCCCACCATCGTGTCTTCGACTGATGTGTGAAGCCTGGATACCTTAGCAACTTTCTCAGCGATGGTGATTGCTGCGTTCGCGTCACCAATGTTCTGTCACTCTGTCCGTACACACACAATTCCCCCAATTGCAGGCCTGAGACTCTTCCTCGACTCCCAAATTGTAAACCACCCATAGAGGGCGCGCTTGGCTGGCTTATTTTAAATTCTGCTGCCGCGGTTTCTGCTTAAACCATCCAATTCCCAAACGAAAGACAATGTAGATACATCAAAACATCTGCCTCTTTTAGGGATGGCTCCAAGTCACCGCAGCTTTTTGCTCAATATCCCAATGTATATTGTTCCAGAGCGGAGTATCGCAGGTAGCTTATCCAATCTGACCTCTACCGGACACTGCTCAGTTGACTCTGAACTCCCTCTTCCCTTCACGAAACAGGGCGTAACTCATAAATTGTATTTGCTGCTCTTCCCTTAATCTCAGCAGCGATTGACTTCCCGCGTTTCCTTCAAACTTGCAGCAATTTCTCAAAACACACCGGAAAGTCTTTGAATTTGGATTTACAGCATGTTGCTCTATTGGTTCGAAGTAACACCAGGTAATCCGTGAAGGTTCCGTGCGCGCTGAACTATCGAAGTTTACTTTGACAGCGATTTGCATTGACAATCGAAACTGCGTGTAATGAATACATGTCTCCGATCACCCTTTCTACATCAGTTTCAACTGCCGGTTTACGTTCAGCGGTGTCAGCGCATTAAACTGTTCAGAGAGCATCTGAACGAGCACAGAGATCTGTCCCCGTGTCTCCACCGCATTCACTGATGCACCGGCATCACAACACTGTCGCTAACTGAACGAGCACAAAGACCGCGCACAATGAACTTCAAATGTTAGTTCGCCTTTGTTCTTACCTGGAAAGCCGGTAACGGCAATTATCAAATAATATATCTTCCTCACACGGTAAAATGTTTCAAGCATGCTACCTGAGAGTCAGCCTCTCTTCCAGCCGCCCGCGATCTTGCTGAAGCAGATCTGAGCTGATGAATCTCCAAGGTCATTCATTTATACTCGCTCCAGCACACTGAATATTCAATACTACACAAGGCAGACGTGTCTTCCAACAGATGGGATAAAAATAAACATGATATCATTCAATTAAATTCCCTATTGCGCTGACATATGGAGAGCTTAATACGAAATTGCGAAATATCAAAGATAAACAAATGACGATTCGAAAAGTCAGTGAATGTTGTTGAGAAATACCCTCAGGCTCACCTCCCGGTTTTATGATTGTAAACGTTCATCTTGTCCATTCCTGGACTGCACAGACTTCACATACTCTCGTTGAGCTGCTCTGTTCCACTCTCGGAATTGTCGCGCTGAAAGAGCACAATACAAATTTATCAAAGATAATGCCGTTTGTACTTTTCTTGAATATATCGAAAAGCCTTAAACTAATACAGTACTCAGGCTTACGAAGATGTTGAACGTATGCAAACCGTTAATCAGATTAATTAACGCTTTGTCGAGCACCTCAGTTCCATACACAAAAAACGGTCCTATCATTTCAAATCCCCTCCTCACTTCCTCTCAAACGTGTCGGTACGTGGCCTCATCTTCTGCCATAATGAGTCCAGTTTCAGTGTCGATGATCGACTCCTCATGTAGGTAACCTCTATTCGGATAGCAAAAACATCCATTTTTCTAACCCGATATTTCTCCCTTCATCCGTCCTCTTTTTCATTTCTCCACTCTGGACCCTTACCGCTTCTTCTGACCTGCCTATCTCCTTCCCCTGGTGTCTCTCCTCCTTTACGTTCTTCCATGATCAATTTTCTCAAGGATGGTAATTGTCGCCATTCCATCACCTATGTCTGGCTCTCTGACCATACGGCGAAGTTGCGCTCCCTCTGTCACTGTTCATAGACAAAGATCAAAGAAAAATATTTTCTCCCGGTTTCATGTGTTTGTCTCCACCTTGATTCCCCGTTTCTCATCTGTACACAGGGGCCCCAGTTGGCTCGCTTCTCTCAAATTTTCCAACCACTCTTGACAGGAGTTCCTTCACACTATGCCAAAAGACTTGATCAGATTCCCTCTTTGCCAGCCCTTTCGAATTACAAACACCAGGATTCTTATTTTGTCCCCTACCCCACTCATCTGGCTTAACCTAACAAACCTCTGGCAGGTCGTGCTCCTCCAGGTCCTTCCCCGGCTTTCATATTCTGACATCTTCTACTTCTTTTCCAGCCCTGATGAAGGGTCCTGGTCCGAATCATCGACTGCTTGGTCATTGTCGTAGGTGTCGCACGACCTGCTGAGGATGAGAACAATTCTCCTCTGCCGTCGCACATCAGTTCATTCCGCGCCTTTTCCCATCGCTCGCTCAACCCAAACTTTAGAATCCCCGGTCTATTAACAAAACCTCTTCCCCTCAAACAACTATTACTACATTATGGCAAGCCCATTCTTTCTTCCCTCCACACTCTGAATAATATATTCCTTCCCGAAACCTCCACACCCCTTCCATATACCAATTAATCCAGCAATGAGCATCATCACAAGCAGCCCTTCCTTCGACAAGCAAATAATTTCCCTTTCTAATCCGATCCACTCTTCTCTTCGTACACCCATTAATACCGCACCCAGCATAAAGTCATTTCCTCGAACCAGAAACGCATTGTTACCCGAAACGACAGAATTCCAAACTCCACTTTATCCACTAGTATAACCCTAATATAGGCTCCCCCAACACCACCTAACACTGTATACAGTATAATGCCTTTTTAACTACCCTCAACACACCCACTAATACTCTTCCAAATCGAATCAAACTCTGGACTTCCTCCGCACGTCCATTAATACCATAATCTCTCATTTCTCTGGAATGGCGGACGAACTCAATAATTCCCATTATTACACGTTGTGAAAGAGACTGGCACTATGAGAGAATTTCAAGACTGTAACGCACAAAACCGAGTTTCGTTGGTATCTGTATTACGAAAGATAAGACACTTCGAATGTTAAAAGAGGTGCAGTTAATTACGTCACGTTGACGTGATGGAGGAGATCTCAGTGTTGCCAAAGTGTTAGTTCAGAAACTGTGGAGGCAATAACTTTGAGCTTTGAATGATTACTTGATTTCGGAATAGTCCACGCGTAGAAAAGTCCAAATCCCAGTTCACTCCAGTTGCATCCAGTTGGTATGCTGTCCACCGTACATCTGTAGTAACATACGGGTGTGTTGGTGATATGCAAAATCTGCTCAAGCCCCAAATAAAATATAGTTGCTGTCCTGCCTTCGGTTTGGTTGCATCGATATGTTGGGTCCAGGTTATGCCCTCAGGGATATTGATATCGATGAACTGGAGATCGTTCACTCTCCGTACTGCTGTTCTCTCTATGTGTATGTGTTCCCTCGTCTTACCCTTTCTAAAGTCCACAATCAGTTCTTTGGTCTTACAGACGTTGAATACAACGTTGCCGCTGTGATACCACTCAGTTAGCTGGTTTACCGCGCTCCTGTACGCCCTCTTGTCACCATCTGAGATTCTGCCAATTCTGATTGTATGGTCAGCAAATGTATAGATGATGCTTTTTGCACAAAGACAGGAATGTGGAGAGAGTACAACACTCGGCTACGCACACGTTCCTGAGGCGAGCCAGTGTTGATTTTCAGCGATTGGAGATGTTATTTCCAATACGCAGAGATTGTGATCTTTCTAACCACAATCCAATTGCAGTGTGAAGGACAGAAGCCCGGGTTCTGCTGCGTTTTCATCGGAACCTCAGGAATGATGGTGTTTACCGCTAAGCTGTAGACATGGAATAACATTCTGACATAGGTATTTGTACTGGCCAGGTGACCGAAGGCCGCACGGAGAGCCAACGACTTTGAGCCTACCTTAGATCTATTGTGGCGAAAGGTAAATTGTAGTTCGTGTAGGTCCTTCCTGAGGCAGTTTTTATCATCTTATTTATTATTTATTTTACTGCCCTGCACTGTTTTGTGCACTTTATGAAATCATGTAGGTCTGTAGTCTAGTGTAGTTTTGTGTTGTTTCATGTAGCACCATGGTCCTGAAGGAACGCTGTTTCTTTTTACTATTTACTGTACCAGCGGTTTATGTCGAAATGACAAGAAAAGCGACTAGTCTTGACTCGACGACTTAAGTTAACTCTATCGGTAACCACCCTCTCAAAGCACTGCACCACCATCGATATGCGCCCTTCTGGACCAGAGTCGTTCAGGCAGCTTATCCCGCTCCTCTTGGGCACTGGTGAAATCGCTGCCCTTTTGAAGCAGGTCAGAAATTCCGACTGACAAAGAGAGAATAAAATTGTCTTTCAGCACCCCCGCCATTTGTCCGGCACAGGTTTCTGAGCCCTACTTGGTACTCCAGCAAAGCCTGGCGCCTTGTGAGGATTTCCCCTCTTGACGAATAGCTTCTAATCGGCTCCCGAGACAGAGATCACACTGTGAACATTGGCTAAATGATGGGAATGAAGGATTGTGAATAAAGTGGACGTTTCTGGTTTGCTGCCAGGGACCCTGTTTCGCAGGGCCCGGTGTTGCGACAGCTTGTATTCACTTTAAATGTCAGTGATTTGGTTGACAGAAATAAAAGCTCTGTAGCTAATTTTGTGGGCAATACCAAGTTAGGTGGAGAGGTTACGCATGCTGTAGAAGCAGGAAGTTGCAGGCCCTCCGTTACCATGGCGACCAGAGAGCGAGTGGTGCAGGTGGAGGGGACGTATTTTCACCGCGACAGGATCACAGTCGTTACTAAATTCACAGAAAAAAATGGAAAAAACAAGTTCATGAATTGTTGGGTATCTGCTCTATGGGTCTTAGTGACATCTGTGGGTGCTGAGTGTGTTTGGCTGCAGGGTTTTAACAACAATCCAACTTTAGTTTGCGAACAGCTCCACTCCGGAAGGTTACAAGACGGACAACTTGCGTTCTACAAATGCACGCAGTGGAAATTATATCGAACAGTGCCGGGACAGGTACGGTGTTTAGGACAGATTATTAGAGGAGCACTATACGAAAATCGATATAAAAGTTCGATCATCTGCTATCGGACTCTTTGGTACAAAGCTCGGTACACTTCCAAGCTTTCACACTCCGTTCGACGTCCACTCACGCTCGATCGCTATCGACGAGTACGCCGATAATCCGCTGCACTCTCTAGTTGCCGTTTCACCGGTTCCTGCACTCATCTTCTCCTTCCCCAATCCCCGGATCCGGTGTTTCCAAACTAACCACCGTTGTCCCCGCACCAGCTCTTCAACTGAGGAACGTCTACTGGCCGCGCCTCCTTCAAGCGTTCCGATTACAGTTTAAAGTTTGATTGGTCACAGGTTACGTGATGAAACCCTTCAGCTTATTACATGAACACTGCAAGGCCGGATCGCTTTCAGATTTGAGGTTGGTACTGCTGAAATTCACCGGACCACACAGCAACTTTTGCAAAGAGAAAACAGTGGTATATTTCGGGCTGAATTCCTTCTTCAGGACTGGAAGGGAAGAACATATATCAGGGTAAGAAGGTCGGGAAATGGGAAGAAGAAGCATACGGTCACAGTTGATAGGTGAATTCTGGAAAGACGGAGGGGTGAAGTAAAGTGCTGGGGAGTTGATTGGTGTAAGTCATAGAGGAGGGGTTAGAGGTCTAAAAGGAGATGATAGAAAGTCGGAGAAGAGGGGAAGGGGGAGGGACGTCAGAGGGAGGTGATGGGCAGCTAAAGGAGAAAGGTGAGGGGGGAATAGGGAAAGATGGAGGAGAAGCATACGCAATGACCGAAAGCACTAGGACGATCTGAATGCCATCTGGTTGGAGACTAACCAAATGGAATATAAATTGTTGTTCCTCCAACCTGAGCGAGGCCTTCTCTGGGCAGTAGAGGAGGTCATAAACTGACATGGGAGAGTGTGAAGGGAGGACGAATTGAAATGGGTGCACTTCTGGAAACCTTTTTTTTTCCTGAGGGACGCAGCTTATGTGCTGGGACAGCCCTCTCCCAGTCCATGTTGGGTGTTATCGACATACAGAAGACCACAGCTGGAGGAATAGATACAGTAGAAGAGACTAACAGACGCGCAAGAGAAGTGTCGCCTCATCTGGAAGGACTATTTTGGGGCCTTGAATGGTAGTGAGGGAGAAAGTTTAGCAGCACCTTTCGCAAATGCTCCGCTTGCCGGGGTAGGTACGGGAAGACAGATCACTCTGGAGGGACGAGTGGTGTCACTTAGGGAACGATTACTGCGGTAAGCGGATTTTTTTGAGGTGGGGGGGGGTTGTGGTCGGTGACTGGATGCTTTTTGAGATACTGGCATTTACGGAGAATTTTCTGATGGGTGCGGAGACTACTGGATTGAGAGGTGCGGACAAGAGGAGCCTTATTCCTAATGCGGTGACGGGAAGATGGGGTGAGGGCAGATGTGCGCGAATTTGAAAAGATGCGGGCGTGGGCAGCGTTGATGATGGTCCAGGTGGCTTTAGGAATCAGAGGGTTTTTAAAAGATATCAGAATATTGAAAAAAGGGAGGGAGCTGTTGGAAATAGGCTGTTCATTTAATGGCGGCGACTGTGAAAGTTGGAGTCAAATTTGAAGAACTCTACTAGTTCTGTATGGGTGAGGGATACAGCACCAGTGTATTGGTCGATGCAGCAAAGAGTTGGGGAGCGATACCGGTGTAGTCTTGGAATATAACCTGTTGCACATTCCCGACAGCGGATATGGAGAGGTTTAGGTTCCATCTGGAATATGGTGTAAGATCCTATTCCCCGTACTGGCACTGATTATATAGACAGAGAACAAACTGCCGGAGGAACTCAATGAGTCGGGCAGCATCTGTGGAGGGAAATGGACCGTCAACATTTCGGGTCGACACTCTCCCACTGGACTGAGAGTGGACGGGAAATAGTCAGAACAAAAAGTTAAGATGGATATGGTGTGAGAGCCGAGCAGCGACCTGGATCCAGGTGGAAGGGACGCACTGGGGTAGAAATGGCGACAGGGTGTAAGGGGTGAGTGCTGGAGGCATCACACGGCTGCAAATGATGGTGTTGATCCGTGGCCTCCTCGTGTGTTAAGATGGGTCCACCCTCAGAGTGGAGAAGAAACAACGCAAATGATAATTTTCCTGCCTATATCTGATAGTATGAATACCGATTTTTCATTCCAATGATCAAAATTTCAACCCCCCCCCCACCCGCAATCCTATTCCACACCGTGATATTTTAATTCCTCTCACATGCCTAATAATACCCCTTGGATCCCTGCCTCTTTCCCTTTCACCTATTGTCCACTCTCCTCTCCTAGCGGATTCTTTCTTCTCCAGCATTTTCCCATTCCCCTGGCTTCAGCGCTCACTTTCCAGACAGCATCTTCCCCCACTCGCCACATTTTAATTCAGGTGAATCCCCCCGACACCCCCACCACTTCCCTCAGTGTTGCAGACGGGTCTCGGTCCAAAGTGTGACCGCTTATTCCGTTTCATAGAATTTGCCTGACCTGCTGGTTGCCCAAAACCCTGCATTTTATGAAGGTTAATTTCATAGAGCATAAAGATAGAGGCTTGACAGTATTTATCAGGGTGGGTTCACTAAGGATTGACCAGATTGATCCCTGAAGCGGGCTGAAGCATCATATTAAGAAATATCATATTAAGAAATACCCTTTCATTTAGAGAATCGAGGACTGAGAGGAGAACGCATGAAAATGCTCAACATCATTAGCTGTTGAACAAGGGATCCCAGTCACTGAAAAAGGGGGTGGACTGTCTGGGACTATTATGAGGGATTTCCAAATCGTCCATTTTCTTTCATGCTGAAATATAACTTTCCTGGTGTACTTTTTGTTCCTTTCTGTTTTAGTGAACAAAACACACCTGTTCTATTGACCTGTAACGCATCCCACTGGCTGTGATTATGCCTCAGCTCTTGGATGTCTTATCTGTCATGCCCGCTGTACGCTATCTTTCTGTTTTCCCGTTCTTCAGCCCTATCACTCCTGTTCCCATCCCTCTGGCAAATTAGGATAAACGATCCCGAACAGCGCCATTAAACCTGCCTGTTCGGAAATTGGTCCCATTTGGGTTCAGGTGGAACCCATCCTTTTTCTGCAGGTCGGAGGTTCCGCAGAAGAGGCACCGATGATCTGGGAACCTGATGCCCTGCCCTCTACACCAGTCCCTTAGCCAGGATTAATTTAATATGTCTGATCATGCTATTCCTGCGCTCGTTATAATGTGGCTCAGGAAGCAAACTTGAGATTGCAAGCTCAACTAAAGCTTAGGGCTATCTTGCACAGTGAACAGTGTCAGTTGTAGTTAAGATTCAAAAAATGCTTATGAGTTATGCGCAACGCTATTTATTACGAACATTTTGTGTCATTTGTCACCCCTTACATTGTCGTACATTTGCACCATGACAAAGTGTCCACGGTGGCAGAGGAAAGAACCGATGTTCCATCACCCTCAGGTTTGCCATCAGTGCACAGGCACTATGCAGTCTCCATCTGAGCCGAGTCCTCCAGTTGCTGCTACAATATTCGTGAATCTTTGCAACGCCTTTTTCGGTTATTCACAAACTTCCTGAGGCGGTCGATCAGATATGCACACAGCATTCCAACAGTTTTCCTACCAGCATTGAACAGTACAGCATGGGCCCTATTTTGATCCGAGGCAACTGATCTTTTCATGTCACAAAAATCCCTTCTGCCCACACGAGGGCAAGAGCCCTCCGTTCTCCACACACTCATGTGTATCTAATAGCCGGTATCGCATCTGCCTCACGCACAATCCCTGGCATTCATTCCAGATACTCACCACTATGAGTAAGAAAACATTCCGAGTCAAGTTTTGAACCACTGCTTTTTTAGGTTGATTATTTTTACAGCAATTGTCAGGGAAAAATATACAGAATTACACGAAATTACAAAGTAAATAAAAAAATAAACAGAGTGAAAATGTACTTATGAGGTATTGTTCCCCCTTCCAAATTGGATACATGCCCTCTGATATTAGACACTTCAACTTCAGGGCAAATTACCGACTGCCCACTCTGTCTATACATCTCATGTTCACCTAAGTGCACATTAGATTATCCTTGAGCAAGAATCATTTCAAATAATTCTAAAATATCTGGCTCACATCAGAATTATAATAATAAAAAAATAAAACAGTGCTCAAAGTGCAAATAATATTAGAGTTTTATATAAATGAAACATCTTTGTGCTTTGTCACTATCCCCGAAACTCACAGACAAAAGTTCATGTGCACCTATATTCGACATCGTTCATCTGAATCTGCGCACACCGATAAATCCCGAAGCGCAACATAATCCTTCCGCAATGCCTAATCCGTGTGCACTCCAAATGTCTGTACAACCCCAGAGAAAGAATAATTTCAAATACTTCACCTTAAAGAGACCACAAGAACGATGTTCAAAATTGAAATGTTTAAAGGATTGCAAAAAACAATTTTGAAACTCGTCAGGTCCCCTCACCCACCGACACTCCGTTATCAGTGTGCACACCCATATCAATGTTAATCTCTACATTCGATGACATATCCTGAAATCTGTGCACATTCGCAAATCCGTAAACTCGAATTTGCTGTGTCTCCCCTCTCACAATGACACGGAGACACAGTTTATTAGTGTGAAAGAGCCAATGGAATGTCGACTTACACGATGAACGAGTAGTCTTTGAGGTACAACAAGTCTCTGTCCTTATTGATTCTTTGCTGCACGTTTGAGTGCGCGGAGGGAAGCCCCGATACTTTGTTTCCTGACGGAAAAGGGGATCGTTGATTAGCTACCTCTTGCGCGTGGGACGGGGGGGGTGGTAGGGGGCTGGCGGGGAGCATTATGGTTTTAACAGTCATTACAGTTGTGGTCTAATGCTTTGGTGCAGACCTCTGTTTTGGTCGATGGTTGCGAAGAAAGCTGCTGCGCAGCTTGACTCTGTGGTTAAGAAGGCATACGGTTGCATTGGCTTTCATCAATCGCAGGATTGAGTTTAGGAACTGAACGCCGAGTTTAATGTTGCAGTTACATAGGACCCTGATCCGACTCCACTTGGAGTAGAGTGCTCAATTTTGGTCGCCTCACTACAGGAAAGTCGTGGAAACCATAGAAAGGGTGCAGAGGAGACTTACAAGGATATTGCCTGGATTGGGGAGCATGACTGATGAGAATAAGTTGAGTGACCCTCGACCTTTCTTCCTTGCAACGGCGGAGGATTTGATGTGACCTGATAGAGTTGAATAGGATGATGAGAGACATTGATCCTGAGAAAGTCGGAGGATATTTATTTCCCCACGGCTGAAACGGGTTGCACGAGAGGGGGCAGTTTAAAGATGCTTGGAAGTAGGTGCAGGAGATATCAGGGGTATTTTTTTACGCAGAGAGTGGTGAGTGCGTCGAATGGGCTGCCGGCGATGGTAGAGGAGGCGGATATGATAGGGTCTTTTAAGAGAGTCGTGGACAGATACATGGAGCTCAGAAAAAAATAGAGGGCTATAAGTAACCTAAATTAATGTCCAAGTTAAGGACATGATCGACGCAGCTTTGTGGGCCGAAGGCCCTGTGTTGTGCTGTAGGTTTTCTATATTTATGTTTCTATGTTTCTAACCGTCAATCACGCTGACACCCCCATATACACATTCGTTGTCCCAGAGGAAAAATAAACATCATTTCAAACAGTTCACACAATAGCTGTCTCCACCTTACAGAAATACAAGGCCAAAGTTCAGTTTATACATGCTTTTATACATGTATTATAAACATGTAATAAAGTATCTATAAATGAAACAATCCTGAGTTTCGTCACCCTCCAAATGCACAGACACCTTGCAAATCCGTGTGCATTCAAATATTCGCAGACACACCCCAAAATCTGCGGACATCCCTATATCCGTGAACACTTCAAATCCGTGACAAGTATCTACAGAAATACCTATATGCACATTTCATCATCCCAGCAAAACTATCATTTGAAACGGTTCAGAACGTAAATGTCTCCACCTTAAAGATACTGCAAGAACAAACTTAAATAAGCGTAAATGATACAAATTTGAGACTAGTCAAACCCAAATTCCACCGGCATCCATTAATCCTTGTGCATCTATATGCGCTGACACACCCCTAAAACCCCAAATCGGCACGCACTGTTCCAGTTCGAGTGCAGAGCGAAATGCATACGGATCACCAAAATCTCTGACAGCTGCGCATGCACAATTGATTATCCCAGATACAGATTCCCTCAAACACTGCAGAAAATGTTTTCTTCCTCCTTAAAAATAGAGCAAGAATGGTGTTCAACATTCAAAGTTCGTTAATCATGAGGGTATCTATAAAAAAAAAAATCCTTGAGTTTGTCGCATTTCTAAATCAACCTACGTACACCTTTCCAATCGCAGCCACTTTGAAACACACCCCTAAATGTGAGCAGACCCAAATTCATCTTAGCACACAGCAAACATGCAACCCAGAAATCAGTGTCCACCACGTAATACAATGACATCCCCAAATCTGTGTGCACTCCCAACTTCTCCAGCAGAGGTAAATCTGAGTACATCCGCAAATCGACTGTCACCGTCACGTGCACATTAGATTTTCCCAGAGCAAGAAACATTCTTATAATAGCTGTCTCTGCTCTAAGCAATATCAAGGACAAAGTTCTAAATTCAAAATGCCTTGAGATTCATCACACCGCAGAGCGCTTGTAATCCGTGCGCACTCCTAAACCCGTTGACACACCCGAATCTCTGTCCATTCCCATTCCGAATCCAACAAACTATTCGAAATCATACACCAAAACCTCTGCACACCCCAAGTCCGCGTGCAGCTCTATTTGCCATACAGATCCCTAACTCTTTTCGCATTCACTAAGTACGATGTATCCGTATTTGCCGACGAATCCCTAACTCTGTGAGATTCCATGTGCACCAAACCCATGTTCACACCCAAATCTGTGTTTCCTCAAACCGGAAACAACCCCAACATCAGCGTGCACACTTAAATCAACAGGAAGCCATAATACGTGTGTTCCCCCAAATCCTCAAGCATCCACAAATAAGTCCACCACATGCCGGCTGACACCAAGTGACCCCCACACCCCGCCATGCACAAGAGATTATCGCTGAACAAGAATCATTCCAGTGAGTTCATAAAATAGCTGTCTCAATGAAACAATATCGAGATTTGTTATACATCCGAATGTGCGAATACCGAACAGGTGTGTAAACGTGACAGAGCCTGTAGATTCGCCACAGTCCCAAATGCGCATACACACCCAAATTCGTGTGCATCGCTAAATCTGCCGAGACACCACAATCTGTGGTCATCTACCAATTCGTGCGCATCCCCAAATCAAACGGGTTGCACATATCCCAAGTAAGTGCGCACCCCATGCTCGCTGATACCTCAACATGCACAGTGGAGTACCCCAAAGAAATACTCATTTCACACAGTTCACAAAATAGCTGTCTCCATTATAAAACCACAAGAGAACCAATGAAATTTCAATGTGCATTGATTATGAACGTATGTGAATGAAATCTTAACATGTGCAAATCCAGTGACACCACAAATCTTTTCCGTTTTTCCAAATCGGTGAGCACCTTTATTTGCCCGACACTGCACTGAATCTGTGCAATCCGTAAATCAGTGCGCACCACAAACACACTGCCAACGCCACATGCATTATAGTTTAACCCGAAGCAGAATCATTTCAAAAAGATCTGAAAATGGGTGTTTCGACATAAAAAATCCTTAAGCAGCCTAAACTTCGACTGCAACGCCAAATCGGCGGACACACCCATGTCTCCCATGTCCGGGTGTAACTGCAAATCCGTGTGCACCCGGCTATTCAACAACATCATCCTTCTAAATTTTGTCTGCGTTCTTTCAATCTTCCTGATATATGTCCTATAGATAGGTGACTATAAGTGGTCACCATTCTTTAAATTAGACCTCACCAATGTCTCATAAAATGTCAAAGCAAACAAACATGCCCCTCACTAAATAACTTGATTGATCAAGTCTTAAGTACCAAAAGCAATCCTCCTCTTCCTCCATTGGCATTATAGATCCTGTTCCCAAATCCCTCTGTTCCTCCACACTTTTCAGTACCCTGCGGTGCACGCTGCAAGTTCTATCCATGTTCTTCTAACCAAACACCACACACATTTTTGCATTAAATTCCATCTGCATGTTTACAACTGGTCCAGATCCCATTGCAGGCTTTGATAACCTTTCTACCTGTCCACCATACTCTCATTCTTAGTGTCATCCGTAAATACAGTAATCGAATTTAACGCATTGTCTTCCAAAGCATAGATATGAATGCCAAAGAACAGCAGCCCCATTATCCATTATCCACTAGTCTCAGGACTTCAGTCGGAGAAGCGACTTCTACTGCCAGTCTGCGGCTTATCCAATTCAGACAATGTCTTTGCGGGATAAAGATAAAAAATGAAATTTTTAATCAACCTGCCATATGGAATAATGTCAATTGACTTAATAATTTTCGTGTAGAAATAATCGTCTGTCTTTCTTTCATCAAACTTTCCTGCAATTTCCTTAAAAATGTAATAATCCGCAGATTCACTACTAGCTGGGAGAGGCAGATTCTCATCATCGCCACCGTAAATCATTTTCCCTGAATCTTGATGTTATGTCTTCGGTGCAAAGCTTACTTACCAGTGGAAAGAATACTTCAGTCCCTATCTAATGTACCCGTTTCAGAAACGTGCATGTTTGGTAGCATTCCCTCAGTTTCTTAGTTTGAACATATAAAATTTACCGGAGAAGATATGACTGATCTTATATAGTTGATGGTGGGAAAATCCTCGGTCACCGACGAGATATATCTCGGACTGTTGTGCAAAACAACAAGGAAGAGAGCTGGGATAATGCCAGAGATTATTAAGCGTCCACTGGCTAGCGAAAAGAAGATAACACGTGTGTATCAGTATTCAAGAACAGCAACACAGAAAAAAACAGAAAATTATAAAAAAAGTTAGTTTAAAAATTTTCAATAAACATTAAAATTTCAACTACTGAAGCACGGGACATTGAGTACCTCCTTCATATTATCCATATCCAAGCAAATGATCCTCTTTTTATTCTTCCTTAGCCCGACACTCTAGTTATTCCCTTGCTCTTGATGTATGTATACAATATCGTGAGATTTCCGTATCTATTTTAACATGCATATATCCCTTCGTTAGTTATTTGTGGCTTCTTTATAATCCTTGTGCTCATTTGATCCTTATTTACGAAGCTTGACATGTCTTTTATTTTTGTTCTTCTTGACTGAAATCACCACCTCCCCGTACATCCGAGGATCATTTATATTTCAATGTCTGTCCATCCTTCTCTCTGTATCCTGTACAATGATCTTTAACCACTCTCCACATTTCTGACTTGCCAGAAAAATCATTTTCCCAATTAATGACTTAAAATGTAAGACTTCTAATGTAAGACTCTCCCAGAGTAATCATACCTCTAGTTATCCAAATTCTGATGGATTCTGATGCTCAGCTACACACACACAGAAATTCACATTTCTCAACACCGGGTAGTAGTAGTACAATCTGATCAATTTGATTGGACCCTTGGTATACTTGAGTTTCACTAAATAGCTCAGTAACTAAACCCGCTAATATGTTCTCCCTTGACTTTAGCTCTGATAATATCTATGATTGGCAGTGCAACCACTCTCCCTCTCCTCCACCACCCCCCACCCCCCCCCCCCCCCCGACAACTTTAAGTTCGTCTTTAGCTTTTCTGGAATTTACAAAAATTAAGCTACATTTTTACACTTTATCATAGATGGACAGGTGCAGAACCCGCATTCGTTCACGGCCTCAGACTGGGAGATATAGAAGGAATGTCACCACTCTGAATTGTGTGTGTGTGTGTGTGTGTGTGTGTGTGTGTGTGTGTGTGTGTGTGTGTGTGTGTGTGTGTGTGTGTGTGTGTGTCTGTGTGTCTGTGTGTCTGTGTTCAAAAGGGATCTGAAGAAATCTAGGACAGTTGAAAATGAAAAACTGCGGGGAAAGTTATTAGGGATCGGCCGGTGTCGATTGACGTCCTTCTACAAAGAATAATTAGCTATATAAAACTTGAAATCCGTAGGCGTGGCTGTTCTTTGACAAAACGTGGTCGTTGTAATTAATTCCACCCGATGAGTCATTGCTGAGGTCTTGCCCAAAGATTCTGATGTATTGTCTTCCATCGGCTCATACTCACATGAGAGACAGTGGTATTGAACTAAATGTTTGTTCAAGTAACTGTAACTAAGAAAGTTCGTCAGGGGTATAACCGTCTCCGGAGACTGATACTCTATATAAATCACGGTCGTTCGGAATGCATCAGTTCAGTATCAGCTGGAAGAATGAATTCAGGAGCTGTAGGAGTCACAGATTCTAACTGAATTGGTGTATCTGGTCATCAGGCGAATACGAGAAGTTTACTATCCTTTTATTTCAGTCTTTGGAATTCCCGGTAAGCCACAGTGTCAAATGCCGTTGGTGGGAATCGCAGTTTAATTCCAAGGTTGTGATTGTTTCTATCGCTGGTTGTATTGCCACATGTAGACATATAGATATTGTTCCGTGCTGTATCCACTGGAATCAGTCAAAGCCATTTTGTAAAGTCACTGAGGTGGCAAATGCTTCAATTGTAAACAGGCACATGGAATGCTGGGAGCACTGAGCCCCATGAAGCTTATATAGGAAGAGAAACCAGTTAACCCTCGTATTTCGGGCATCCCTTAGAGCAGTTCTTCCACATGTTCTGTTTTGCCTAAATATGCACTTACAGCATTAACTTTTTTTAAAAAAATTCCGTCCTTCGGCTGTTCTGTCGCTGACAGGGATCGCCCTGGAAGTTGTTGATTGCCCGATGGAAGAATTTGGATGTATTCATTTCATCGAAAGGAGATGAGGAGGGCGCCGGTAGAAAATGTTCCATCTAGTATTGACTGTCAGGAGGCAGTTAACAAGTTTTATCTTTCGTTACCCACTTCACAGTCCTTTCATCAGTTAGGCACCCGTATTCAGGTAATATTGTTTTTGCCTTGTTGTTTTAACAACTCTGTTTCCGCCAGCTCTCCGCCCTATCTTGACCATTCCACCGCTAAATGCAAAAATAAAATGGTATCTCAAACTGCGGCATTGACTTTTGCTCAGTGTGTTCTTAATTTGCTGTTCCTATCTTTCTTCCAGCGAACTTGATTGCGATTGTGATGCTGTCCCGGGGAAAGTGCGGACTCTCCAAATGTGTCACTCGCTACCTGGTGGGAATGGCGACGGCCGATCTCCTGGTCGTTATCTCAGATCCGCTGCTTAGGTTGACTGCTCGGATTTATTTTCCCCGTTCATTCCTGGACATCACTCCAGTGTGCACACTCAGGATGTGGTTGTTATTTGCGAGCACTGCGACCTCGGTCTGGCTGACTGTCGCTTTCACCGTCGATCGATTTGTGGCTATTTGCTGTGAGAAACTGAAAACAAAATATTGCACCGAGAGAACGGCGGCTGTGGTAATCGGGAAAATGAGGGAGTTGGCCTGTTTGGTGTGTGTTCCCTGGGGCTTTATACACGAGCCTAGAGAAATTATTGACGGTGTTCCCTGGTTTTGTGTTCTTACATTGAGGTATAAAAACTCTCCTTCATGGACGGCATTTGAAATGGTTCGCCGCATTTTAACTCACTGTCTCCCATTCTTTCTGATTTTGCTGATTAATATAATGACTGCCAGGCGGATTCTAGAGGCTAGTCGTGCCCGGAAGGAACTCCGGGGAACAAACAGTCGAGAGAATGTCAAGGACCGGGAAACGGTGAACCCACGAAAATCCATCGTTTCGCTCTTCAGCATAACCTGTAGTTTCACATTGTTGTGGGTAACTCAGGTGGTATTTTATATCTATAGTCGGATTTCAATGCGTTTTGTTTATTCAGTCAGGGAACCCGTTACATTATACTACAGACATCGGCAATGCTGAAGGTTTTCAGCTCCTGCAGCAACACATGTACTTACGCCCTGACTCAGAGCAAATTCCGAGAGGAACTGAAGAATGCGGTGGTCTATCCATTGGATCTGATTTTGAAATTCATTAATCGTTAGAAATTAATGCTGTATAGAATGAAGTTTCAGCTGCATCATGCTCAACATTCTCATCCACCACACTCCCCCTCTCTCTACCCCCACCCCATTTTGGGTACATGGAAACAAAGTGATGAACAGCCTTACAAAACAAACAGGAGAAATTCTGCAGGGGCTCGGAATACTTAAGATCACACATATATCAGTTTCTTAAAAGAGGGTGACGGCTCGAAAGATTGACTGTTTTCTCTTTCAATTAGTTGCTGCCTGGTCTGCAGAGTTTCTCCAGGCTTCACTGTGTGTTGCCATAGAGTCACAAAACTCTAAGTCACCGTGTACACCTAATCCCGACGGCATTACTGGTATTAGCATCCCAGAGAAATCCCCCTTGTTTCTTATCCTCCCCTCCGATTAATTTGAAGATTGAGGCGAAAGTATTACCGGTGATTCACCGTTCTTATGAAACTGCCTGATATTGACAGAGAGAAAGAGAGAGAGAGAGCGTACGAGAGAGAGAGAGAGAGAGAGAGAGAGAGAGAGAGAGAGAGAGAGAGAGAGAGAGAGAGAGAGAGAGAGAGGGAGAGATCCCGGACGAGTACGTGCCACGGTGGATCGTTCATTCTCGAGATCTGGCTGAGAGAAGGGCAGGAACGGCAGCCAAACATTCCAGGTTTCAGAGGATTCACACAGTCCAAAGGGAGGCCGAAGGAATTTGTGGATTTCTGCTGTTGATCAGGCAGGATGTCACAGAGGCGCGTTCATCGCACAGGCTCCATCAGTAATAATATATGGGTAGAACTCAAGAATAAGGATGGTGAAATTGCTGTGATGTTACTATACTTAGCGTCCCAGTAGAAAGCAGGACAGAGAACCAGATATGTCGACAGCTTATCGGCTGATGTCAATTAGAGCAACTGTAATGGAAGAATAATCTCCACAGATTCAGTGGGAATAGCCTACACCCTGAGCCTTGGATGAGCCTTGGATATTTTTTAGCTTTGTTCAGGAAGTTTTCCCGAAACCTTATGTGGATGTCCACCAGGGAGGGAGACACAGTTAAATTTATATTGTGAAATGAGCCAAGCCAGATTATTGGATTTACATCTGGAAATATTTAAGTATTCAAATTCAGGCTGTTTTCAGGTCATCACTAACATGGATGAGACTGGACCTTTGGTGGATAAACGCATATTTGGGAAAGGCTATTTCAAGCAGAACTGGGCAGGAATCGGATGGATTAGTCTGGGTACCTATGTTACTGGCTTAGTGCATATCTGACATGTGAGAGTTGATCAAAATTCAGGATGTTGCTGTTCCTATGAGGGAGGTAGAGCAGCAAGGGGACATTCAAGAACTGTAGATGGTGATCGGCATTGTATTTAGTTAAACAAAAAGTAGGATGAGTCATGTTCAAAATTTCGCAAGTTAAAATTAGACCGAGTCTTGGAGGGGCATATATAATCCAAGAACCAAGTCACACAGTCACACTGTGAATCAGGAGAAATAACAATGGCCAGGAAATACCCTCACTGAGTGCGATTATCGGGGATTCCAAAGTATTTTAGGCATAAAGTGAAACAGCAATTTTCGGTGGAGAGCGCAGGGTCACTCAAGAACAATGAGGGAGATTTACGCCTGTAACAAGTCAGCATGCGAGGCACAAGATAATTACTTTACATTCATTGGTGTTCACTAAGGGGAAGGACATGGAGAAGAGCCAGATCAGGAATGGAGTACGGTGATATTCTCAGCTTGGGAATATTAAATAGGGTGCGATGTTGGGTAAACTGCATTGGCGGGAAATGCTTTTGTGGGTTTAGTCCTCCTGGGTCAGACCATAGGCAGCCAAAGATGCAGTGTGAATTGTCGTCACGGTCGTCAGACAGGAAATCAGCCGAGTGGACTGTTTCTTGCTGTACTCATCACTGTTTATTGTTCAATGATGTGAGGAACAGTGAGCAACGTATCAAATGAGCATGTGACAGAATTCTTATTTCTATTCCGTTTCTGGTTGTCATCTGGAACCACTGGTGGATTAAGCGATCAATCGGAGTGTTCAGTGATGAACGGTGCCGGTCCTTCAGGAGAATTTACCAGCCGAACTCTGGGAAGAGACTGGGAAAGGGTACTGGGAAATGTTGAAACAGGAGCTTATAGACCTTATAGACTAGACTTTATGGGTTAAATGGTCTACCCCCTCCCACAAAGATCCTACGTCCAGTAATGGTAGCAAACACTCTGTCTGGTCTCCACGACACTTTTTATCTGCCATAGTGTATATAAGGTTCGTTTGCACGATAAGGACACACATATAAATTCACTGCCACTGTATTCCAAGCACAATGAGCTGTCAGAAAACGGCACTGTGCAATGAAGGCTTAGAGCAGCACAAAACTCTAAAATAAGGAAAGGATTTATCAAAACATGATGGCGGAGAGCTGGGCAAAGCTAGGCTTTCGCACTGAAAGGCTGACATAAAAAAACTTCACCAACACAGGCCTTTATGATACCGAACCCTGCAGTGTAAGAACACAGACCTTTACAACAGTTGGCTCCAGACTAAGGACAGATCTTTGCAATATTCGGCACTATACTGTAAGAAAATTTGAGTTTACAACAGCTGGCCACGTACTGCAAGGGTACAGATCTATAAGAATATGGCACCGTACTGTTAGGATACAAATGTTTATGACTATAGTCCGCATCCTGTAAGAGACAGGCCTTCATAAAAACTGGGCATATAAAATCATTTATAGGCACGAAAATGAGATGGAAGGACACACGCTGACAATTAACTGACTTTTTACTGTGATAAGAGACCTGTATGTAACGCGCTGTAAGGGATCACTGCTGATGCAATGACGTCTCTGCTGCGGCAGTGTTTGTACGCGTCTTTGGAATGTGCGTCCTCCAATAAGAGGCTTGCTCTTCTTTATTGTGGCTCGTAGAGAAGGTATTTCAGGGTCTTTTGTCGGGGAAAGATGAGGAGAGAATGCGCGAGTGGTGGAAAGAGGTAGACTGCTGGACGGAGTGGAATTGGAGCGTGGATGCGAGGGTCCGCGGCTCTCGAGTTAGACCGATGGAGGGTGCATGGACGGAAATGTGAACTCCAACGTGCGCAATAGACACTTTTAGGACACATTTTTTTTGTTGTTTTCTGGATCTTTACTAACCTACAACCAAACTAAGAATTAAAAAGCTCAGTCATTTAATTGCATATGGTGTACAGTTTCTGCTTTGTAACGGGCGAAGATATGACGCAACATGCATCCAAACACCATTACTCAAGTTTGGACCGGTCTCAAGCAGTGTTCCCCGAGATTAAGCAGCCAGCTGAACCTGACGATTCCAGTTGTGGTGATATCGTTGTTGGATTGATTTCGGCAATGTCGTGTGAATACCCTGAGCATTGAACTAGTTGCGTGAATAGTCGTACTTCGAATGCATTGTTAATTCGCCTGTTAAGTACTGATAAACTTGCGATAGTGGGCAGAGTTTTGATAAAATAACGGCCTAGCTGTCGTTAAAGCTGATTCTTACGTATGGGCTATGCCACAGCCTACGCCATAACCCTGATTTTCACCTCTGCGTTGCTGTAAGCAATAGCGAGTATGCGTTGGTGTACGTCAAAGCGCTGGTCGGTGGTGGGGTTGTCATGCCGCTGTGTTGAGTTTCTTCGTGAGAGACATGGACGTGGAAATGCATTTCAAACATTTTCGCATGTCGGCAGGTAGACTTGACAATTTGGTTCATTTATTTCGCAACGGTGTAAGCACAGCCTAAAGGCATGGCGGACTAGAAGCATCCGGAAATGAGTAGGAGGAAATGCGATGCAATCAAGCGGATCAATCACAGTAGTGCCGGCCGGCGTCGCCGTGACGCGTGAGTAACTTTTCTGCACGTCATCCTAAAGCATAGGGTACGGCACAAGTAAGGCGTCGGACACGCGTCAAATACGGCGTCGATATGACGCACCAGTATAAATCAGCCTTAATACTGACCAGCGCTGACGTAATGGTGGGTGACCGAACGGACCCAATCACAAGTTAGGTTTCCCGTAGCTGGGGGTGGGAAATTCAAAGTCATCATTGCTCCCCAAATTCTATCAATATGTGGACTTTGCAACGTGTGGGGAGAACGCGTTGGAGATCATTTATACAAACATTCCCGACGTGTATCGGGCGGAACACCGCTCCCACCTCGGTTATTCAGACCAGATCTCTGTTATGCTAGTCCCAGCATACAGACCGCTAGTCAGGCTCTCCAGACTAGTTCAGAAGCAGGAGAAAACCAAACCAACAGGAGCCATCTCAGTTCTTCAAGACTAATTTGAGCACACTGACTGGTACATGCTCAAGGCGGCTGCAACCGATGGTGACGCTGCCAGCTTAGAGGAGTACACGGCAGCAGTGTCCAGCTACACCAGCAAGTGCATCGACGACGTCACTGTGGCCAAGATCAACAATGCACGCGCTAAGCAGAAGCCATGGATGACGGCGTAGGTGCGTGCGCTGCTGAGGACTCGCGACTCCGCCTTCAGAGCAGGCAACAAGGCAGCCCTAACAACAGCGAGGGCCAACCTGTCCCGGGCCATCAGAGAGGCAAAGCATGCACACGCCCAGCGAATCCACAGCCACACCCAGGACAGCGGCGACACACGGAGCATGTGGAAAAGCATGAAGGGTATCACCAACTACAGAACAGCATCATCTGACTGTGCGGGTGATGCCTCCCTCCCAGATGCACTGAACAGCATCTACGCTCGTTTTGAGGCGGAAAATGACGTAACTGCGAGGCAGTTACGTCCAGCTGCTGTGTCTCACCGTGGCCGATGTGAGAGGAACCCTGTGCAGGGCCAACCCAAGGAAGGCTGATGGACCAGGCAATATTCCTGGGAGAGTGCTTATTGGTTGTGCAGGCCAGCTAGCAGATGCTCTCACTGACATCTTCAAAATTTCTCTGAGCAGGGCCGTCGTTCCCACGCGCCTCAAGGCCGCCACCATCGTCCCAGTGCCGAAGAAGTCTTCGGACTCACATCCATCAACATGAAGTGTTTCGAGAGGCTCGTCATGAGGCACATCAAAATCCTGCAGCCCCCCTCACTGGACACCCTGCTGTTCGCGTACCGCCGCAACCGTTCAACAGATGACGCTTTGCCACCGCCCTCCACCTGGCCCTAACCCACCTGGACAAAAAAGACACATACGTTCGGATGCTGTTCATAGTCTTCAGTTCAGCATTCAACACATTCATCTTTCTGACTTTCAAACGTTCCTCGTATGATAACCCTTTCAGTCCTGGAATCATTCATGTGAATAATCGCTGGACGCTCTCCAACGCCAGCGCATCTTATCTAAGATTTGGGTTATAAAACTGTTCACGATATTCGAGTTGAGGCCTCAGCAAAGTCTTATAAAGCCTCAGCATCTCGCTGTTGTTCTTTTATTCGAGACCTCTTGAAATCACTGCTAACATGGCATACGCCTTCTTCACGACCGACTCAACTTGCAAGTTACTCTGCAGGGAGTTCTGCTCAAGGACTCCCAAGTCCCTCTGCATCTCAGATTCCCCATCATGAAAATGGAAAATGGTCCGTACGGCTATTTCTACTATCAAATTGCATGACCATGCATGCTCTAACTGTGTTCCTTTTGTCACTATCTTGCCAATTCTCCTAATCTGGGTAGATCTTCTGCATCCTGTTTCCTCAAAACTGCATGACCTTCCACCAATCTTCGTATCCTCCACAAACGCGGCAACAATTCCATCATCTGAATCATTTATATACAACATAAAAAAGCGGTCCCAACAACGCCACCTGCGGAACACGACTAGTCAATTGCAGTCAAATAGAAAAGGATGCTTTTATTCCAACTCGTTGCCTCCTACCAATCAGACAATGTTCTAACAAAGGATGTTTCGCCTCGCGGGTTCAAGAGCAACCCGTCCCTTTTGTCCTGGTCGTACCCTACCAAGACTCGCCTCCACAATCTCATTCAAAATCGATAGTGCCGATTATCAACACGGCAACAAATCACCCCTGTGTTCGATGACCCGAGCGATGTTTAGCACCCTACAGAGACTGTCTGTCTGGGGTCAGTGGTCGTTAACCCAGAATTTGTGATATGTAGAACAACTGCTTATACGGCCATCCTTCATCAGCTCCCATGGCTGCACGTGAACGTGACTGGTCGTGTGGGGTTTTTCCATGATCAGGGGCTCCAGCTTGCGCCAGTGTCACCTGAAGGCTAGCGGAGTGAAACAGCGGCTTACATGATTTTTATTTGGTCTATCTGCACAAAATAATTTCGAACATTTTCTCAGAGTGGATGAAGAAGAGAAAGTATGTAAAGAGGTGCAGCTTGTGTTCAGTGATACGAATAATGGAACACACTAGGGATGCAAAGAATATTGAGTCTCCAGCACCTGCAGCTTTATATAGCTGTTGCTTATTCTGATCTACAAAATGGCAGTACCACAGTAAACAGAATTGTCTAAATATACTCTATACCCTGAAACATACATAAACACTTAAAATATTGAAACGATTATCGCAAATAATTGTTCAGGGCTGTGTTGTTTCAAGCAGGCTGTGCACAACAACAAAGAGAAGTATTGCACATCGCAAATCCGATTAATTGCAGTCAGAAATAGATGCAGTTAATTAATTGTAGTCCTGCACAGGCAGAAGTATGGAATACGCCACATGCTGCTATAAGATGACAATAAGACATGTGATTATTAAAGATTTTGCAACAATTTGAAATACTTGGTCTAATAGGAGTAAACATTTTAAGGCAGAGTTTTCTGCAGATGGTGACGGATGTGAGACAGAGCCTAGATGAATCTGCCCGAAATCTCCATTAATCACACTCAGACTCCTTTCTCTGGCTTCCAGGAGAGTCAATCCCTGGACTGGAACTGCCGAACAGCGGACATGAACAGGCACATTGAATGCAATGCTGGAAAGTCAGAACAATGACGGGTTGTTGTATGCAATATGTATAATGGTCTGCACTTTGAAAAAACGTCGCCGACCGTACCGATGTTGTCATTGTAATTTTGGATGTCAGCCAGCTCAGTGAGCTGAGATGATGATATCTTGACAGGCCAAGATACCGAAGTCCATCGTGACGATGAAAATGTTGTTGTCTCTGACCACAGTGATGATGGAACAGCGTGTCCTGATCATTCACTGAAATGCATTCCTTAGACACCCACATTTTAAAGCCCTCCCCTGTGCATGAAATTCATTTGGAGATTAAGTAACTCCTTCATTCAGCTGATAACGATGAGCTGGATCAAAGGCGCCAGTAAATGCCGTCCTGTATTCTGTGTATTACTGCCCCATATAACTGAATAGTTCATAAATCAGTGGGAGAATTAGTCCAAATGCTACTGTCCGATAGCTTCAGCGCTAATCTCAAAGGCAGGATCACCGCTTACGCCGTACACCAGTTTGTTGTTTTTTTATATATATCTTAAAGGTGCAACTGATGTGTTTTTGCTGTGATGCCAATAGATTGCAATTTGTCAAAATGCACCTGCACAAGAGAAAGTCTGCAGATGCTGAAATCCCAACAGCACAAACAAAATTATGGAAATATCAGCAGGCCAGGCAACATCTATGGTAAACAGTACAGTCGATATTTCGGGCCGAATCCTGTCGACAAGACTGGAGGTAAAAAAATGCTGAGTAGATTCGAAAGGTGGTGTGAGGGCAAACAGAAACGACAGACAATAGGTGAAACTTGTAGGTGGAGGGATGAAGTAAAGAGACAGGAAGTTGATTGGTGGAAAGGCAGACGGCCATGAAAGAAAGACAAAAACAGGTGTGGGGAAGAGGACCAGAGGGTGGTGATGACGTTTAAGAAGCTAATATGTGAGAGGGAGTAAGGAGTGGAAATGCTGAAGAGGGAGACATTACTGGAACTTTGAGAAATCAATATTCATGCCATCAGGTTGAAACCTACCCAAACGGAATATAAGCTATTCTTCCTCCAATGTAAGTATGGCCTTAACACCACAGTTAGGAAGTCATGGATGGACATATCAGAATGGGAAAGGGAATTAAAATGGTTTGCCTCTTGGCGATCCCGCCTGTTCTGGCGGACGGAACGTAGATGCTAGGCGAAGTGGTCTTCTAGTCTACGTCGTGGTTTCAGTGATATACATCTGGTCTGCATCTGGTCTGGTTTCTATATGGGTAAGACATTACACAGCAGAGCGAGAACTGCATGATATGAACACCAAGAGAAATAACTTGTTTTTATCGATCGGACGGCGGAGCGTGGTGACTGAAGAACGCAGTAATGTAAATTGGAGGCACAGAGGTTGAACATTTCTACTTTAACTTCTGTGCAGTCAATGTTTCAATATTCACGCGTGTAGCATAAACGAATACACGGGATAAGCATTATTAGTGGTAGAGTTAATCAAAACGGGACAGCTTTCTAGTAATGACGCTGCTAATCAATCACCATCAATGACAATGTGAAAGTCTGTCTGTATATACGTCACTCAGCACAACTATAAGACCAAAGTCGAATTTCAATTATCATTGACAGCGCTTCTCCCTATAGATGCGGCCTGGCCTGCTGCGTCCACCGGCATTATGTGTGTGTTGTTTGAATTTCCAGCATCTGCAGATTTCCTCTTGTTTGCTTTCAATTATCATTGATCGCATTTTCGCCCGTTAGGAACGGTTAGTGTTACAACATTCGTATTATATTGAATTTTTAATGCCTGCTCACACCAGCCAATATAACGGTTATTCGTTTAGCAAAATACAAAACTGCTCAGTCGATACCTCAAATCTGGCAACACTGATGAGATTTCTAGCGCATTAACATTAAGATCATATGATTTTATTTTGTTTTCACAAGAATATCAGTAAACACTCAAGATGTTGGGGCAGAATCCGACAGGTGAATTTAAAAATATCTTTACTCCGACTCTGACTCTGGAATGATCTAAAGAACATTAGACAACGCTGCTTGCCTGACATTTTGTGTGAACAAGAAATATATTTTAATGTAACCTATATACATTCAAACAAACATTTAGCAACGTTAAAAACCTTTCTTTCAAATATATTGCGAAGAACAAATCCAATCAAAGTGCCCCCTCCGCACTTTCAACTTTCCTGAGATTTACCAGAAGCTCATTGCAAACCACAGAAGAGATTAATAGTTGTCCAGAAGAGACGTGCTTCACCAGTTTCGTTTCGATCTCTGCAGGCTCGCAGATATGCTATGGTACTAGTCTGGAGAAAATGAAAACAAGACCAGTTTTCAAGTATTTTCAAATAAGATATGAATAGGGTACTGCTCAATTAATAGAATAATACACTTATCCTAATAACTGATTTAGAGCACTGGTGTTTTTGTTTTTGGTCTGATTTTCTGTGATCTTCAATGGAGGCTAAATTGTTCAAAGTTAGAGCGTCACCTTTGTTTGCCAATAAATACAATGTACATTTCATAGAAAGATGATGATGATGCCCCTAGATTAAAGACGGTTCTGCCATCGATCAGAATCCGGGAAGGACAATATTAAATATAACCGACACTTTACACCCAGCAGAACAGCACCAGCTGCAATGCAGAGATAATCCTGCCTGGGTCCGGGATGTTTCTAATCGCGTCCACGAAATATTAAAGTAGGAAAGACAACAACCAGAGGTCGTGGTACATATTGATAACGACGGCATGGGTAGGAAAATAAAGGAGGTCCTGGAAAAAAAATAGACTACAGAGAGTTAGGAAAGAAGTTGAGAAGCAAAACCTTAAAAGGTAGTAATCTCTAAATTACTCCCTGTGCCACCTAACAGTGAGAATGGGAATAAAGCGTGGCGGATTATAAATGCATGGCTGAGGGATTGGAGCGGAGGGCAGGGATTCAGATTTCTAAACGATTGGGACCCCTTCTCGTATAGATATGTTCATAAAAAAAGACGTGTTGCAGTTAAATCTCAGGGTAAATACCCCTACGGGAAGCTTTGTTAATGCTATTGGGTTGAGTTTAACCTTGAATTTCTGGGAGGTGGGAACCGAACTGAAGTGACGGTGGAGAGGGAGCTTGGCTCACAAATAGAGAAAATTTGGAGACAGTGCGAAAGGGAGGATAGGGGCGAGCTCATTCCGATGGTTTGAGATGTGTCTATCGTAATGCGAGGAGAGTTGTGAATAAAGCGGATGAGCTCAGAGCGTGCATCAGCACTTCGAGCTATGTAGTTGCTGTCATCACGGGGTCTTGGATGGTTCAGGGGCAGGAATGGTTACTTCAAACGCCAGACACTAGATGTTTCAGGATGGATAGGGAGGGAGGCTAAAGAGGTACAGGCGTGGCACTGTTGATCAGACACAGTGTCATGGCTGCAGAAAAGGAGGAAGTCATGTAGCGTTTGTCTATGGAGTCTCAATGGGTGAATGTTACGAATAGGAAAGTGTCAATAACTCAACTGGGTGTTTTCTATAGACAACCCGTACAGGGATATCGAGAAGCAGAGGGGGAGAAAGATTCTCGAAAGGAACAGTAATAACAACAGTGTTGCTGTGCTTGGAGATTTTAATTTCCCAAATATTGATGGACATCTCCATTGAGTGATGGTTTTAGAAGGGGTAGAGTTTGTTAGGCGTGTTCCCGAAGGTTTCTTGACACAATAGGTAGATTGGACTACAGGATTAGAGGCTGCACTTGATCTGGTATTGGGAAATGAATCTGGTCAGGTGTCAATATTCTGTCCGTGAGAAAGCATTGTTGAGAGACTGATCACAATTCTCTCTCCTTTACCATAGCATTGGGGAGGGATATGAGCAGACAAGTTAGGGAAAAGTTTAATTGGAGTAAGGAGAACTATGAGGCTATCAGGCAGGAACATGGAAACATACATTGGAAACAGATATTCCAGGGAAACGTATCGAAGAAATGTGGCAACTCTTCAGGGGATATTTGCCTGGGATTCTGAACAGGTACGTTCCAATAAGACATCGAAAGGATGGTACGGTACATGATCCGTGGCGCACAAAGGTTGTTGCAAATCTAGTGAAGAAGAAAAGAAGAGCTTACGAAAAGTACAGAAAACTAGGTAATGATATGAATCTAGAAGAATATAAGGATTGCAGGAAGGAGATTAAGAATGAAATTAGGAGAGCCAGAAAGGGCCATGAGAAGGCCTTGTCGGACAGCGCTTGATGGCTCTGGCCCTGTGTTCACGGGGATTCAGACGGATGAGGAGAAACAGAGCGCGAAGAAAGTTCCTCATATGTTAACCCGTTTATTCCTGGAATCATCTTTGTGAACCTCCTCTGGACCCTCACAATTGGCAGCACAACTTTTCTAAGAAAAGGGGCCCGAAAGTGATGACAACACTCAAGGTGAGGCCTCACCAGTACCTTATAAAGCCTCAGTGTCACATCCCTGCACTTCACACCTCGCCACCAAACCCACTCACTGCCCCCACCCACGAATGCTTGCGCTGAGACCCGCAAGGCGGATAGGCAGTAATTCATGAATTCATTATTCAGTTTTCTCAGTTTGTAGCGATTGTGATCCTGTCCCGGGACAGATGTGATGTGTCTTCTCCACCTGCAGCGCACACTACCCGGTAGGCATTGTAACTTCGGATCTACAAGCTGGAAGATGATAGATGTATCCAGATCTGTTCATAGGTGAAAGAATGTATGCATGCAGAACTCTGAAATTTGTATTTCTCCAGATAGCCATAATACAAATGTAGCCTCCGTGTCCCCAGCTGACCACCGTTCGCCGAGGGTGAACCGCCGTTTCCCCGCCAGTAGTGCAGTACTTCTGTGTAAATACGGTGTAATGCCTCCCCAGTACACGCTCACAATGCAAATACTAGACAATACGCAAAACCGAGTAAATAATTGCAACTTTATAGTGTTTTCATGGTGTTGTGTTAGTAGAAACAGATAACTTAAAGGCGTCAAACTAATAATCAGTATGTCAGTTTGTGCGCATATTTTAATATGTTGGAGCTCACGCCTCTGGTTCCTTTTAATAATGACCTTCTGCGCCTTCGGCCACCGTCTGGACCGCCGACGTCCAGTATCCGTTGCTCTGGAACGGCTGCCTGCTCCACACACTTCCGTCCTCGTCGCTCTCCTCCTGAAAAAGACCGCGAACTCCTGCTCCACTTACTCATGACAAGATAGCATAACAATTCTCCAATGGTTATTTTTCCCATTATCAACACCTATAACCCAAACATACGGGATACTGGATCCCATCACTGCATTACAGAGAAGCCATTTCATTATAAAATACAGAAAAGCCATTTTGTAAGCCTGAACAGTTAACACCATTTGTTACTGGAACTGAGAACCATACACAAAGAAAGAACGACCTTCAGAAAGTAGCATCAAACCCAACCTTCCTCCCCCGGACAAAAAGAAATAACAGTCTCATCATCAACCCTCAAAAAAACACATCCACCCACAAAATAAAAAGAAGCAGGAACGTCGATCCCACCCCGCCCCAAACACCCCTCCTCCGCACAAAAAGCTAACAGAACAAAACTGAACATCAACCTCCACTCTCCCCTCGCACTACAAAATGGAAAAAGAACGGGCGATAGAAAATAGAAAAAAAAACGTCTTAAAATTACCGATCCGAATCACACAACCATGATACTATCCTCCGATGTCACTGACATTCATCAAAAGACAGCAGCAATACATGAGGTAGAGGCCTAACTGCCTGCCACAATGAACAACGCAGCGGAAAGTCGCACCGTCTCCAACGACGATGAAAAGGCAGGCGGTCGACGCTGAAACTCAGGCTCGCCTTCTGCATTTTCAGTCTCAGTCACGATCTCTCAGTATTCTTCTGCGCTTTAATCGGCGATTAATGGACGCTTTAAACGGAGAAACACTGTCAAGCATTACTTTCCGGACCGTCTGGAAGTTCCTTTGCACAATGGCCGTCCGAGCCATCGCAGCGTTGGCTTCCCAAAATCTTCCTGGAGCCATCAACGCGCTGGATCACACCTTGGGCTACCTGGAAGATGTTGTCCGAAAGAGCCATCTTGTCTTATCCACACAAAAAGCTAGAAGATGTATGATCTGTCGGGCTGAGGTCAGAAATGAGAGGCTGGGAAATGATCTGTGGAAAGGTCAAAGGGCTGGAGGAGAATGAGTCTGATAGAATGTGAAAGTGGATCATGGGGGAAATGGATTGGGAGGGACCAGGGGGAAATTATGGGCAGGTCGAGAAGAGGTATGATATCAATAGAGAAATGAGACAGAGGGAAGGGGAATGGATCAATATCGGAATGGAGAAATCGATGCTCATGCCGTCAGAAAATAAGGTGTTACTACTTCAAGCTGAGATTAGGTTCATCATGGCAGAGGATGGGGGCATGATTCGATACATAGAGTGGAACACACACCCAAAATGTTGGTGGACGCAACAGGCCAGGCAGCATCTATAAGGAGAAGCGTTGTCGACGTTTCGGGCCGAGACCCTTCTTCAGGCCCGAAACGTCGACAGGTCTTCTCCCTATAGATGCTGCCTGGCCTGCTGCGTTCCACCAGCATTTTTAGTGTGTGCTGCTTGAATTTCGAGCATCTACAGATTTCCTCGTGTTTTCCTCTAGGAATGGAAATTGGATTGACAGTGATATGATTGGTTATCTGGAAATTAATGTTTTTGCGACTGGAGTTGAACTGCTCGACAAAGCGAGCATTAATTTGATTCATGGTTTGCATGCGTTCATCATCCTCGTGAACGTGGATGCTGCGGATTCTTCACTACGTTACACCCACTTACAAAGAGTATTGTCTTTCTGATATCTCTGCTGCAAGATCGACACACGAGACAATTTGCAAGGCGAAACAGAGCAGCCAATGAGAGTACAACCTTGGTGACAAAGGAATTGGGCGAGATGAACAAGAACGACAATGAGATCGACAGGTGGTCTTGAGAGAGTTTCACAACAACTTTCACTGACTTCTCGATTCGTCTTTTTTTTCCTATTTGAGATTTGGCAATTTCCCGTCAAGCTATGTATACATAATCACAATTGGGATTTTACCTGAATTGCATCATGTTTATTTTTGTCCTACCCTTATACAATATCGAATATTCAGTGTGCTGGAGCGAGTATAAATGAATGGAGATTCATCAGCTCAGAGTTTCATCAGCGAGATCGCAGGCAGCTAGAAGACAGGTTGAATCTCATTCAGCATGCTTGAAAAAATTTACCGTGTGAGAATGATATATTCATGGCCATTGCCGTCATTGGTGTTCCTGGTAAGAACCAAGACGAACTTACAAACGTTTGTTCATTTGTTGTTCTGTGTACGCTGTGTTTGGAGTTGTTCAGCTGCCGACAGCTTTGTGATACCAGTGTATCGGTGAGCGCGGTGCAGTCATTCTGACGAAACTCTATTCATGCAGAAGTTTCCTTGCAGTTTAATACCTGGCTGAAAATAAACCGGCAGTTGAAAGTGATGCAGAGTGGAAGATCTGAGAGATGCATTCATTTTGTGGATCCATGGCAGGCGGTTTTATTTATCAATGCAAGTCCTCTGTCACAACAAACACCGATAAGCACTTTTAAGGGCTACTTGGCATTATTCGATGCCAATCTCGTGTCAAGCTTTAAGTTCAATTTTGCGCTGTGTTTTAAGAAGTGGATAAAGGTTTGAAAGTAACGTGGGAAAGGAAACCGGAGTGAGATTAAGCGGAGGACCGTAGACATTTCTTGTGAGTTAGACCCCGGACCACGGAGAGTTTTGAGAATGCAAATAGTTTCTGTGCGGGTTTTCGTGTACCAGGGTTTGTTCCCTCGTCCTGCTTTCCGTGGTGAAGAGGGAGTTAAGCGGTAACCCAGCGGTGTCAGCTGGACGTCAGACTGAGCACATAAAATACTCCGCTCTGGTGCAATGAGGGTCGAAACATTTGGAATAATGCTTCAGTAATTTGGAGCAACTCCAAAAGAGGCAGGTATTTTGAAGTAGCTAGTCGTTTTTTTCAAAAGGTCAGGCAGAAAATTTAAAAGAGAATTGGAACTTTCTGATTGGATATTTTGAGGTAGTGTAAATAGGGCCCCGGCCAAGAGTAGCTGCTTAATTACAAAAAGAAAACGATCTAAGCGGGGCACCTGTGTGCGGGTGATAAGCGGGGAGTCCAGGTGGAAACATAGACTTGCGAAAGGCGGAAATAAATTTGTTTTCAGCTTTGTAATGAAAAGAGGTGGAGGGACGGGGGCTTCGTTATATGGGGAGAGTGGCAGTACATAGGTGACGGGAAAGCGGCAATCAGCGTCACAGACAAAGTTGCCGACGTGTTGTGGCCTTAAACGTTTGTTCAAATGCTTGTGGTTGGAGATATGTATAAATTCACACAAAATGCCCTCCGTAATCTGTTGACAATGCCTGTTGTGCATTGTTTTGTGCACAGTTTGATTGCTCTCAATTTCCAGTTTATCTCTTTCCTGTGATCTACGGTTCGGCGAGACAGTGATTCCCTTACTCATTTCCATGCTTCTCCAGTGAATCTAGTGGCGATTGTGATCCTGTCCCGGGGAAAGTGCGGCCTCTCTACCTGCACCACTCGCTAGCTTGTAGCCGTGGCAATCGCAGATCTACTAACCATCATCTTTGATGTCCTACTACGGCGGATCAGTAATTATTACTTTTCCGGGACTTTCCTGGACATCACCCCCATAGGCAGTGCGAATACTGTCATGAGAGCGGCAGCCACAGAAATGTCTGTCTGATTCACAGTCACTTTTACGTTTGATCGGTTTGTCGCCATCTGTTGCCAGAAGCTGAAAGCATAATATTGCACCGTGAAAACTGCGTCTGTGGTTCTGACAACAACCGGCGTTCTGCTCTGTTTTCAAAATTTGCCCTATTACTTCAGATATGACCCTGCGAAAGTGATTGATAATATACCCTGGGACTGCATTCGAAAACCGAGCTACTATACAGATTTCGCGTGGAAGGGATATAGGATATTTTCTACGGTTCTAACACCATTACTGCCGTTCATGTTAATACTACTGTCCAATGCTCTGACCGTCAGATACATTTTAGTGACAAGTCGCGTCCGTAAGGGGCTGAGGGGTCAGAACAAGGCGGAGAACCGCAGTGACCCGGAGATGGAGAACAGGAGGAGGTCTGTGATCTTACTTCTCACCATCTCCGGGAGCTTCATCACCCTGTTGTCGGTGATTGTTGCCGAATTCCTTTATTCCACCATTGCCGGATTGGACCAGACTAATTACAACGATTTGGAATACATATTTGAACACTCTGGATACATGCTGAAGATATGAAGTTGCTGCACAAATACGTTTATTTATGGGATAACTCAGTCCAAGTTCAGAGCACAGTTCATTAGCGCAGCGAAACATCCGCTCTCGTCAATTATCCATTCCATTAAATAACAAAATACTTAAGTTCTTTTCAGAGGCGGTCACAGTGTTTTCCGTCTTGTCGCAGCAGAACTGGTCGTCATCGTAATACATGTCAGCTGCTAGAATCAAATTGGTTTAGAGCCCGGGAGAACACGGGAACTGACCCATCGGAACTCCACGCATGTGAAACGACATATTACTAATCATTAAACTCATCCTTCCATTTATTTTATCAGCCTATTCCTCCTTCGTAACAGCCACACACACCCCTATCGATAATAAATCCCATACCAGAGCATCAATACTCGTTGGTCACGTGACGTAGAAAACCGTTGCTTCTCGGAAACGGCGAGAAACGGAGCGCCAGCGGAAATACTGCCGTCACAAGGAGAACGGGCTGAATTCACACTGAGCGACAAGGTCATAACGGCACTGGTGCGTGTTCGGCGTGATTTGGCAGCGCCGTAAAGAGACATAGCTGATTGCATCTAACAACGGCATCCCGTCAACAGGCTATAATCAGACAACTTCCACGGGTTCATAGATCGTAACCTCAATAGGTCGAGAAAACTGTCGAGTTTAACCGGTGTCCAGTGAGTTTACATCAGCTTTGCGATGCATTCACCTGCACGGGGAACGTCTCCGCAAGGTCCAATTATCATCTGCAGAAAGTTTATTTCTGAAGTTGGCTTGCACGACTTTGTAAGAAAGGCATCTTTCCTCCTGAATTCTGCGGGTGCTTGGGGGGTGCGGCAACAGAGGTTTTTTTTTTGTGATTTTAATGACTTTTAATGGCTCCTCAATGTCTAACATCATTCCAGCTATTATAATGCTGTTTGGTATTGAGGCTTCTTGGAGATTTACGAAACTATTGTCGTGTCGGCCTGATAGTTTACTTCAATTTTGTAGTGACTGTGGTGAAACCGGTTGTAGATATTACTGTTCATGTATTATAACCTTTCTATACTCCCTGTAAAGTCAGCAAGTTTCTGCTGTGTCTCACGTGGATTTCAGAATGTTGTGTATGTTTGGAATGGGTCTAATAAGTAAGTTGCTCTGGCTTGCATATCCTGTAATATTTCACCTGGACGGTTATATTGAATGGTCATATCTGTAATAATTGATCGGTCTCAATAAAAATCTAGGACACTGTCTCTAACTTTGGATTAATATGTATAGTAATGCATGGCATCTTTTCATGAGCTTGTGTTTTATAGCAAGAATCTGGAGAATGATATGTTTTGTCACTTGATTCAGCCTGTGTAATGTGTTGAATACGCTTTGGTTTCTATCACCTGACCTAGAAGTGTGACGCGCCTTCAGGGTCCCGGAAATTCGCGGAGCTGGAGGCGGGCGGATTCGAGGTCGGTGCCGCTGCAGGAACCTGGTGTGTCGCGGAAGAAGGAAGATCTAAAGCAGTAAACTGGCTGCTAACTGTCTGCCCAGGGACCCGAATTCTTTGGGTAGAGTGCTCGGAAAAACACGACGCAACAGCCTTTGAACATCGTAAATCAGCTGTTGTTCTGTTATGTCTCCTCTCTCGCTGTGAAAAGGATACATTTTATCCCTTATTATGGAGAGAATGAGCTGTGATATGTCGTATTACAGGGTGAAGGAGTAGTCTTTGGTGTGCTGTAAGTCTGTGTCTTTATAAATACTGTGCTGCAGTCTTGAGTGCTCGGAGGCGAGTGCCGATGCTGGTGGGGAGGGGACCGTTGCGCTGCTGCTGCTTATGCGTGGGAGGGGGGTGGGTGTGTTTTGGGGTTCTAACATTTAACTGTCATTCATTCTATGTGGCACTCCTCTGTTTTCGTGGATGTTTGCGAAGAAAAAGCATTATATTGTATACATTCCTCTGACATTAAATGTACCTTTGAAACGTTTGATCAGATTTTGGTTTCTCGTGGCATTTAGATCTGTTTTCATTGTCTGGAATTTGTAAGTCGTTTGTGGTGTAATTTTGATATTTTTCTGTTAATCGCCTGTTCCTATATTGCCACGGGGGAATGAAGTTTATAGTTATATAGGGAAGAGAGAGACATCCAGATCTCTCAGCCCACAAACATGATCAGTCCACTGGTCCCCGACGCCACCAAGAGACCACAACAGAGCTTGACTTCTGCTAAGCGAAAATATGGGAGGGCAGCTGCGATACCGCGCAGCATCGCCCCTGGAAACACTCACTCCGGACGACTGCAAAGAGGCGGCATCGTGGTTTGAGGCCTAGTACTCGCTACCACAGAAGACTCGCCACCTCCATTTGTCCCTGCTCTCATTCAATAAATTAGCGAATCCAACTGGGGACGTATCAAGGGACAGAAAATGAAATGGGGATGAGAGAGAGAGGGGGCTGTGAAGAGAATAGGAGGGTCTGACAGGTGAGAGCAAACAGACAGACAGATAGGCGTGCAAGAAACTAGAGGAGGAACAACAACAGAACAAGACAGACTGAAATGCGAGAGAATCTGATACTGGAGGGAAAGGGGCAGAATGGGCTGCGAGAGAGAAACTGAGGGTGAAGAGTGGGAGGAGAGAGGGACAATGGGATGAGAAAGAGACAGGGAGACAAAAACGAGAGAGGGAGAGACTAGGAAGAGACTAAGGTAGTGAGAGAAAGGGAAAGAGAGAGAGAGAGAGAGAGAGAGAGACAGACAGATTGTGTGAGATAATGACTGGGTAGAGCGAGAGAACTGGGGAAAGGTGCCGATATGTCAGGGAGATAGGGGAAAAAGAATGGCAATATGGAGGGAGCGAGTGAGAGAAGGAGAGTCGGTTGTGGGAGGTACTTTGCGGAAAAAAGGAGAGTTTGGAAGACATCGTAGAAAGTATGCGAAAGAGGGAGAGACAGAGTTATTTTGGGAAGAGTCGGACTGGGCGGCAGAGAGATTAGGAGGAAGAAACGAGCTGGGGATATGGTTAAAGCAACAGAAAAGGAGAAAGTCGGTGTTGAAAGGGAATCTGCGGCGTCAGGGATAGACTCGGGCAGACATGGAGGAGGACATACTTTTGTAATGTAGCGTAAAATCAATACATTATTGTGCCACAATCTGTACCAGCACCCACCTTTCGTAAACGGAGGAACACACACCAATCCCACAGGTCTGTGTCAGTCCCAAAGCATTCCGCCTTTCCTGCTATGTCCCCATAGCCACGTGTCAACCCAAACTAAGTGCATTGCCCCTTCTTCTTTGCCCTACTCACTCCTCACAGTCCTATGTCCGTCTGCCCAGGGAGTTTTCAGCCCTGAAAGGGTCGCACTGTCCCGCTCTCTCCCCAGACCCCATGTTCGTTCCCAAAGTAATGAATTGGGTAAGTGAAGGCTGTGCTCTAGGAAATGCACAACGGAAATATTATAATAATATTTTAGACAGCATTGGCATGTCCTACTGAAACAGGGGAAGGACGGTACAGTGAAGGAACCATGTTTGACAAGAGATGTGGATCATCAATTCAAGAGTAAGAAACAAGCTGATTTAACGTTTAACAAGCTAGTATCAGTTTGAAGGTAGGCAGGGACGAACTGACGAATGGAATTAAGAGAACTAGAAAGGTTTACAGGAAGTGTACACTAAGGATAAAGGAAAACCCTAAGACTTACTAGTTTGACGTGAAGAAGAAGAGGATGACTGGATTGAGCGCATGACCGGTCAGATGAAACATGCACATGTAGTCAGGGGATGTAGGGCTGCACCTTAATGAAGACCTTACCTCAGTATTACCAGGGAGAGGTATCTGGAGAGTTGTGAGCGGAGTGCTAAACCGGTTGATGCGCGGAAAATTGTCGAGGGATAAAATAAGGATCTTCTATAGCTTCTGAAAAACATTAGGATGGATTAGTGTGATCAGGACGCGCCCCAGGTTACTACGGGAATTGGGGAAGAGTTTGGAGCACCTGTGGGGATGTGGGACCTTGTCGGTGGCCGTAATAAAACGTGTGTCAACAACATCCATACCTCTATCTTCGTCACTTACCATTGTCACATCACCAAAAAATTCAACCAAGTTTATACGACACGACTTTCCTCGTACAAGTCATACCCGTTCTTTCTTAAGAGGCGATGGTTTTCCAAATGCCCATAAATCCTACCTCCCAACTCCAGGTATTTTGTGCAGTAACTTCCCCAGCACTGACAACAACTCAACCTTTTTGTATTTTGCAGATTTTTCCCTGGTTCCCGTTTGGAATAATGGATCAACATTGGGTTCTCACCAGTCCTTAAGTAACTCGCCGGTGGCTGGAGAGGTCAGATATAAATTGAGCAAGACCCCAGCAATCCCTTCACTTGTCTTACCCTGGGACATCCAACATGGATAATCGAGAAATGGAGGTTTATGGCGTAGTGTGGATTTAGTACTATTTTTAAGTATTATATTGGTCGGCACAACATGGAGTGCTGAAGGGTCTATTCTGTGCTGTAGTGTTCTATGGTTCTATGCTTTGTCAGAACGTCAGAGAATTCAGCCAGGGTGCAAAGTTTTCGCAAAACAGCACTGACTATCCATAATCAGGTTATGGTTCTCCAAATTGTCGGAAATCCTATTTCTAGGAATATTGTTCAATATTTTGTCAACACTGAAGTAAGACTCACTGGGCATTAATTTACAAGGTTATTCCTACAGCCTTTTGTGAACCAAGGTCTAATATGTTCCTCATCCGAAATCTCTGAAGCTGCTTCTGTGGCCAGTGATATCAGAGCCTCATCCAAACATTTAAGATGTATTGGCCATTTGGATTCATAACTGGCTTGGCCATAACAGACAGAGGGATTAAACGAATCGACTTATTCGAGCTGCAGGTCTGTGGTTAGTAGTGTTCCGAAGGGATCTGTTTTGGAACCTCTGCAGTTGCAGATATTGTTGGGGAAGTGGCAGTTGGAGTACTACCTAGCCAAATATTAAACGCTGCAATTCGACACGGATTGTCAAGCCAGGAGTCAAAGTGGGGATAAGCTCCCATTACCTATAAAGTGTTCCAACTGGCGTGCGTCACTAACAGCCTCTATTTACTCTTAGTCTTAACGTTTGACTTAGTTATTAGGCCCGGCGTAATTGTTACTGCTGACAAGAGAAGAGGTAAAGGCGGACCACTGGCGCCTCAAAACGAGTTACTTCGGGAAAATGGGTCTTGTCAGCCTTGGGCAGCAGCCCGCCGAGAAGAACGCTGATTTTAAACCTCTACAGCCTTGCAGCCACACCCACCCGTGGGAAAGGATTCGGGATTAAACCCCGAGGAAGCGATCCGGAGCCGGGGTCCCTAAGGCAGTTTTATGTTATTTACAACATTACTCTGGTAACCTCTGCGATGACACTGGTGCCAAGCTGTACCGACGCCTGCCTTTCCCTTGGACTGCATCAGTGATGTGCAGAGGGGGAGCTCCTTGTGTGTCCAATCTTCCAGCCCAGGCTTGCGCCCTGGGGAGCACACAGTACACTAGAGACGCAACCCGACTGTCCCCTGGGACCGACGGCTGTCTACTGCTACCTATAGCAAATGTGAAGAGACATTACCCTGTTAAATGAAAGAATCTTAAAAGTGTTGATGAGCAGAAAGATCCTGAGGGCCAAGTTCATAATTCCCTGTAAGTGGCTACATTAATTGGTCAAGTGGTGAAGAAGACATATAGCATGTTTGCATTTGCTAGTCAAGAAATTGAGTTTAATTGTCAGGATGTTATGTTGCAGATTTATAAAACTGAAGTTACGTCACATCTGCAGTATTTCATACAGTTCTCATCACCCCATTATATATAAATGCCAAGGTTTTGGAGAGGGTTCTCGATTAGATTTACCAGTATGTCGCCTGGATTGGAGGGCGCATGCTATAATGATTGTTTGGCCAAACTTGCGTTCTTTTCTCGAAGTGGCGTGAGGGGGTGGGGAATACGGGTAGTTTTGGAAGAGGTTTTAACGATGTTTGAGAGACATAGACAAAGTAGACAAACGCTATTTTTGTTCCTAGTGTTGAAATATCTACTACCAGAAGCCATGAATTTTATATGAGAGGAAATACGCTCAAAGGGATGGATGATGCAAGTTCTTTGACACAAAATGTTGGGTGGCTGGAATACGCACCAGGTGTGGTGTTGAGGCAGATACATGTTCTATGACTATGTTCTGTAACATTGTTCACTTTACAATGATTCAATGCGATATTCGGTTCAGCGTGTGTTATTTTTATTATTTACCATACGGAACTCCAAAACTTTTTTCAGCATTTTGTTCAACTTTGCCGACCCATTCCTCACTTCTGCAAACGATTTCCACACCCAGATCAGTCCCAGCGATTGGGAAACTTTCCCCATCACCGGGTTGAGGAAGAGTCGGGAATCCTCCGTCGGGGTTCCCTTCTCTGTGAGTTCTGTGATTTCCTGTGAACAATGAGCTTGTTGAGTGACAGACAGAGTGAAGGAAAATGGAAAAAGAAAATATCAGCTCAGTGATGGGACGTCCCAGTGACATTGAGCACAGGAACAGTCACTGGGCAGCCTTCTCACCTATTCTGTAAATTTCTGGGTTCAGTCATTAGCAACAAAGAACAGTGCACATTACAATTCAGAATATTATTCGAGTCACAGAGCACAAACGCACTGAAACAAACCCTTCGGTCCTTCTGATTAATGCCGAATTGATTTTCTGCCTCTGCCCATCTACCTGCACAAACGTCCTCTGGCCACCTCCAATCAATGTACTTACGAGACGTTCTCTGAAGTGTCGAAATCGAACCCGCATACACCATTTCCACAGGCAGCTCATTCCACACTCTCACCAGCTTCGAGTGAAGAAGCTCCCTCCTCAATTCCCCCTAAAATAAATCACATCCACACTAATCTGCAGGAAGACGGTAGAAGATGTTTTGAAAAAGAAAGGCGGGTGTTGAGGGGCAGATGCCGGAAGGACGAGATAATGGTCGGGAAAGGAAGAGGCCAAGTGTCGAGAGGGAAACCGAATGGTGTGTTTATACTTACCATATTTCAAAAAAAAAGAAAATACTTGAGCTTACTTAGTGCAAACTTACTACCCATACCCGGAACATTCACAAACAAATTATTGATGCAGGTGATAAGTAGCAATGGGCGTAACGCTGGCAAGCATCAATAGGCACAGGTTTCAAGTCCAATAGACAATCTCCCACCATCACATTCTGTTTCCTACCATCAAGCCAACTGCATCCAGTTATCCAGCTCTCCATGGATCCCATGCCATCTGACTTTCCACAGGAACTTCTCATGCTACGCGTTACCAACGGCCTCACCGCTGCCCATATAAGCCATATTCCTGCCGCAGTGTCTCAACGTCAAAGAGAATAGATTTAAGTAGAGGAGCTGAGGTCTAAAACTTTTAGTCAAAGGTTAGTTAAAATTTGGAACAATCTACCCGAGGTGGTGGGGGAAGCCGTGAACGGGCATTTAACCTGCAGAGGAGCAGTGGGCTATGAACCCAGTGCTGATAAGTGGTACCAGTGTAGACAGTGAGTGGATGGTCAGAACAGGTATGGTCGTCCAAAGGCTTGTTTCCGTGCTGTGTGATCCGCAACTCCGGACATGCTAAATTAACGATGGTGGCACTGCAAGGCATTGATTTCCAATACCACAACCCCCCCCCCCCAACTTGAAATAAACCAGACTGCATCATTTGTCGCCTGTCCAGGTAACATACAAACTTGAACCATCTCACTGAGGGTCTGGTGGAGACCGAACTCCTGCCCTCTGCACATGTGATCAACGTCTCCCCTGCTTCTGAAATTTCAATCACCCTCAGAATGATTTTTTTTTATTAATTCTGAAGCTGATAGTCCATTTGGCTCGTGGTCAGAGCTGACAAGCATCCTCAGAGCTGGTTCCATCTGTTGGTGTGTTCTCTTTCCTCCACCTCCTGGAAGCTGCATCTCCACATGAACTCCTCACTCGGGACGACTGTCTGTGCCCGTGACACAGGAAACCACGTCACTGTCACTCTCCTGATACCATGTCTGATTTGCTCACTTCTGGGTATCCTCCTGGATCACTCTTCTTCTCAAGAAAACTCTTCCTCAGTTGCTTCCTGTGAAATTATAAACATCTACAGCTCCTGTAGACTCATCCGACTCATTTCTGATCATGAGTCCCCAGTAAATACCCTCTCTTCAATCTTACCCTTTTCCTTTTGCAACCTCTAGATATGCTAGCTGATCTGAGCTCACTGTAAGACTATAAGATATAGGAGAAGAATTAGGCCATTTGGCCCAATAAGTCTGCATTCGCCTTTTCATTCTGGCTGATTTAAGCTTTCTCTCGGCTCTACTCTACCCGCCTTCATCCCGTATCCACCCATGCCATGAACAATCAAAAATCTCTCAAACTCTGACGTAAATATATACAAAAAGTTGACTTCCACAGTTGACCGTGACAAAGAGTTCCACAGATTGTCCACTCTCTGGCTAATTAAATTCTTCATCCTCTCCGTTCTAAAGCGACGTCCCTATGTTCTGCGGCTGTGTAAGTACATTTGTCTCTCGCCAGACAAACACGTCATTCTCTGATGCATAGGTCGCTCACAGCCCCTTCCCTATCGGCATATATTGTCGCTCTCGGGATAATGCCATCTAAAAGTTGTTGGGTTCCGGATGACCGTCAGTACAGATCAGCGTTGTCTGGGTAATCCCCTGAACATGTTGATACAGACTCTGTGAACAGTTGTATATTTTAACGCGCATTCCGGACTGCCCCTAAACTTTGAACCTTTCACGGTGAGCCCTCAGAAATATTTACGCTATCTCGTTGATTTGCGATCTCCTTCTGACGTACTTTAAATATTCACTCCCATCTCTCCCTCTCTCGCTCTCCCCCATTTAAATTCGGATGCTGTCATACTGAATCTCAATAAATATTAAATATTAAAAGAACTCCATCATATATCCGTGCTTTCTCTGTAACCTCTTGTTAGTATTGACGCTGTCACTCTGACACATTGTAATTACTGATGCTTTCTGCTGATTCTATCAAAGCATTCATCTTCTCCCTTTTGCAATAAGTCCAACATACCAATAACACCTTGGTATTTCTGAACTAAAATACTCCCTGCACCGATGCATATTATTTCACAAAAAGATTTGAATTTCCCATCAGTTCCAATGAATGACAGTTCAGCCCATGTCTGTTTTTTTTTTCTCTTTTTTGACACCACAGTAAATTTAATGGCGATTATCATACTGTCCCAGGGTAAATGCGGTATCTGCACTTGCACCACACGGTACCTGGTGGCCATGGCGGTGGCCGATCTGGTAGTCATTGTTACTGAAGTATTCTTGACAAATTAATTATCATTACTTCTCACTGAGTTTCCTGGACATCACTCCAGTGCGAGCTGTTATACCCATATTGAGTCCAATAACCACAAATTGCTCAGTCTGGTTCACCGTCACTTTCACATTTGATCGATTTGTGCCATACTTTGCCAGAAGCTGAAAACTAGAAATTGCACCGAGAAAACTGCGGCTGTTTTGCAAACAACAACTGAAATTGTTCTTTGAAAAATATTCCGTTTTACTTCACAACGGAACATGGGAAATTATTGAAAATCTCCCGTGGTTCTGCGATCCCAAGCCAAGTAATTTCACTGACAAATGTAGGGTTGGACTTGACTGGTTCGATACTGCTTTAACACCACTGCTGCCATTCGCTACAGTTCTGACGGTCAGGTACTTATTAGTCGCCAGTCGTGTCCCGAGGGGACTCAGAGTAAATGAGCGAACAGTAGAGACCCAGAGATGGAGAACAGGAAGAGGTCTGTGGTTTTGCTCTTCCCCCTCTCTGGCAGCTTTATCCTCCTGTGGCTGACGGTTGTCGTAGAATTCGTCTATAACCGGGCAAAGAGGCAGGAGAGGCGAGCATTGGTTCCGGAAATATTTTGGCACAAGTTGGCTACGCGTTAGCGAACTTAGGTTGCTGCACCGACACCTTTATCTACGCAGTGACTCAGTCCGTATCCAGGGAGCAGTGAAAGAGCTCGTTGAAAGATCCAGTCACCTCAGTAGTCCGGTTCTTTAAAAAAAAAGCTGCGAACTGAGCTCAGCCCAACCGCCCAGGGCCTGACACCTGCTTTGCGCCGTCTCAACTCCAGTTGCTGAGAAAGTACTGAACATCCAGTATTCAGCAAGAGTCGAGATCTCCAAACCTTCACTGACCCAGCTTCCAGTGCAGCATTTATTCCGGTTTTCTCTAGGTTCAGCGCCAGCCAGAGCACAGGCAAAATTTTGTGTGTCTGTATTCACAATAATAAAAGGAACATTTCCAAACAGTCAGCCGGCAGCACAGAGTATAAGCAAATAGATAGATCAAAAGACAGATCAGAAAATGAAGATTGCATCACTGTCTGAATAATGTCTCTCTATCTTGTCCAATAAGATGGCAAAACCAAAGACATTTCCTTAGTCTACTTCGACCTTCCTTTCCTGATTCCAGCTTTATGTCTTCTTCCATATTTTCATTACTTCATGGACAACACTTCGCATGCTGCGGGAACTATTTCCAACTCTACATTTGCCTTCGGCTTCATTAACCTTCTTCAAACCATGATCACGGCATGGGCTCCAGTAATGTCCTGGTTTCATTGGTTAGGTGGGACAGTCCATGTTCCAGGCCTACACTCGTGAATTCCAAAATTCTTCAGCGGTATATCGACGGCTCCCTCTATTGATGCTTCTTCCGGCACCCATGTGGAGCAAGGACATGTCAACAGCTTCCACCCTGCTGTCAAATTTACCCGCTCTATTTCCGAAACCATTCTTCCTATTCTTAGTCGCTGAGACGTTTCCCTTGGTATGTCTGCGGAAAGCATTTCTAATTATCCTAAATCTCAGAGGGCTAAACACCGAGCACCAGCTAATGTCCTACTATGATAAAGAGACTACTAAACGATTGCTGCCATGAAGGATCAGGTAGCATTGAAGTACAACAGGAAATTTACTCGTACGTATGCAGAACATTATAAACTTAGCAACTCTGATTGTGGTATTATTCATGAATCCTGACATCTGGAACTTCCAACACACTGTTACTGTCTTCCACTGCGAAAACTGATGCAATATGTTACATTTCATTGTTCCCATTTACTGTCTGTGCAGCATCGCTTTACAGCTGCCCGATATCCACTCTCGACTCTCTCTCTTTCACTTTGTATATCGAAATAAATGCTGCTATCTGCTGTAATATGATTGGCTGGCATTATTTCTTATTCCTTCAATGCCTTCTTACTGATTTTTTTCGTTTGTCTTCAGTTTAAGAACGTCCCAGTTCTCTAACCCCGCAAATTCTTTCTCTTTTACGTGCCTAGTGTTTGACTATTAAGTTGGCTTTGTCTTCTCTTTTTCGACACAGTTCTGTCATTTTCCCTTTATGATACTTCTTCTCTTTGTAACTCATGTACCACGTGTCTTCAAAAACCTTTCCGTAATCGGAGCCATTGCTAAGACTGATAGAATCCCCCCCCCCCCCCAATCAATTCTGGCCAACTCCTCTCTCGTGCTTCTGTAATTTCCTTTACTCCACTGACATTCTGATACATCCGTCATCAGCTTTTCCTCCTTAAGTTTCAGGATGAATTCGATCACATATCTATCTAAAATGAATCGACACCTTCCGATCCTATAGGTCCTCTTTCTAATGATTTGATTTGATCTTTAGACAACAGAACAAAGCCGTCCCTCTATCTTCCTGTCTATCCTTCGATACAATGTGTATTCTTGACATTAAACTCACAGCTATAATCTTCTTTCACCTATGATTTAGTGATGCAAATACACGTCTGCCATTCTGTAACTGTGCTGCAAGTTCTTCTACCACATCCAGTGTACTGCGTGCATTCAATATAACATCATCAGACCTGTATTCATCCATCTCGATTTTGCCTGCTGTTCACGTTGCAATAACCTCTTAACTGCAATTTTGCCCTATTAACTCCCTTTCCTAACTAGGAATCTCACTAAACATTGCCTCTGTTCGTAAACCAACTACAGCATTTTCAGCACTTTCACGCCGGTCCCCAATTTCCTGCCAAATGAATTTAATCCCACGAAAAGCTCTAGCCAACCTGACGCAAGGATATTGGACCCCTTTGCGTCAGTTGGAACCCAGCCCTTGTGTACACGTCGTAACTTCAACAGAAACTACTCCAAAATCTCAACTACGATCTAATTTATATCGTTAATGAGCAAACCGTCAGCAAATCGCCAGAGTGTTCAGTGACCACAGCGATAAAAAAAAAATCAGCTTTCAGCCGATGTCTGACTGACATGAGTGATCGCATACCCATGACTTCTGATATCCAGCAGCAAATCATGTGATCATCCTCCTCTGGTTGCTCGTTACCTATTCGATAGGGTTTTGGGAAACTGAAGAGACGCCACACAATACTCAAAGGTGAACTTCCGGCGAGCAGATTATATGGTCCATGTGCGCCAAAGTACTTCCAGACATTACTGGATTAGTGGATAAACTGCCTAAAGTATGAAAATATTTGCAACTTGCATTCAGTGGATGCAGATAATGGAACATACCAGGAGATTTAATAGTTAAAGTATCATGTATACATGTAAACATGCGTTTAACATACTTAAACACTTCAAATATTGTGAATAATGCAACAAAAGTTCAGATTTGTATTTTTTCAAATAGACTGTGAATAACAAGGTGAGAATCACTGCACATGCGAAGTCAGATTAATTGCACTCAGAAATAGATGTAGTTAACCCGTTGTCGTTCGTCCCCTTCACTGTTTCTACATTTCTAAGCTTTAAGTTAAGCTCATTGCCAACCACCACCGGAGATTAACAACAGTCAAGAACGGACGTGCTTCCCTCCTTTTTATTCGACCTTTGCAGGCTCACAGACACGCCATGTTATTGGACTTTGGGGAAAAAAATAAACACGAAGGTGTAATATAGCTGTAACACTACCACACAGGTCTGAAACTCATCCGAGGGTTGTTGAATGTCCAAGCACCCTGCACCTTCTTAACAACACTGTCAAACTGCTTAGCAACTTTGTGCGTCCTCTCCATACACATCTCAAGATCTCTCAGATCCTCCGGACTGCCCAGTCTTACCAAAGTCAGAGTAAAATTTTGTGAGTAATTTTCACTTCCTGCAATGTAATCTATATATTTGAAACATATGTTTAATAGCTTTAAGCAGCATTCTTTCAACTATATTGTGATGAACTAAGTGAATAAAAGTGACGCCTTCGCTTTTTTCTATATTTCTAAGCTTTAAGGGAAGCTCATTGCAAACGACAAAAGAGATAATCAAAACTGAAGAACAGATGAAATTCATTTGTTTCAGTTCAATCTTTCGCGGGCTGACAGATATGGCATGTTATTATTCTGCGGAAAATAAAACTAATAATATCAGTTTCCATTGGCTTTCTAATATTATATGAATGTGGATACTACTCAAGTTACAGAATAAGAATATAAACCGAATTACCGACTTCGAGCACTGGTGTTTCTTTGTGTGATCTTCATTGGAGAGTAAGGTGTACAAAGCCGCAGCTTTTCCCTTTGCTTTCCAATAAATACAAAGTAATTTCTTACAAAGATTTTGATGCCCCTATATTAAAGCAGGCCTTATGCAGGATGATGCTACTCTCAGAAAAACGTGCAGGTTAAGATGCGTTAAGTACACAAAGAGAAGCATGGAGAGACATACGCATTTTTAAGTTTGTCGGAAAATAGTTGGTCACGCAGCGTTATTATAAATTCAACAATACATTATTAAAGTGGAAAATATATTAAAACAATGCGAACTGGTATTTTCCTTTAGAAATTGAGGACGAAGTACATGCCACAAATTGTCTGACCACGCCTTTCAAATTACACCGTACACCTTAACGTGAAAATTAATAATTCGAATAAATTTAATGACACTGGATTTTGTCATGTGTCTGAATACAGACACAAACCTGATTAAACGATAAAATGCGCAGCTCGATTTGTAGCTCTATAACGGCTATCTCTAATAACACAAAGTAATTAAATATAATTTACTTCTGTACTGAGACGTTGATGGATTATTGAATATTGCCCGAAACAATTCTCCTTTCTTCTGAACGGAACCATGCAGCTGAATTGGTGCGAAACTGTAGATAAATACAAACCATTGATTTTGCCGCACAACTTCGAAGCATGCATCTACACCAGTATAGAAAATACATGATTATAGCGAGATAACTTGTTCCAACAGCCTCGGATATTACTGCTTTAAATTTAGACATAACGACAGTAAAATGATAAAAAAAAAAACAGCAGAATAATAAATAAAATATCAACTATGTAGCTGTTAGTTGAGCGACAGATAGTTTGTAAATTCCCATAGTTTATGATCATCAGCGGACAATTGTTGAGACCTAAAGTGATTAACAGTTTGAAAGTTGCTTATGGACCTAAGAAATGAGTAAACATGAAAATAGATAATGGGAAACAGCAAAGAAAATATACACCACAAGCAAAGACAAACATCAATTTTATCACCAATAACGAAAAAGATACTGGAAAATGTCCGGTGTGAGTGCACAATATCTGAATGCAAGAAGCATCCTCAAATATTACATATAAATAAAAAAATAAATAAATAAAATACATATGCATATCGGCCATTGAGTGGGCAAGAATTGCATGGGTCGAATATGGTGCTGAATAATGGTATTTTCAACTTGGACAGTATATAACATTAAGAGTGATGGGCATGAAACTGAACGATCAGCAGAATCAGGATTACTGTATAGAAATCAGGCAAGGAAATCCTTCTTCACCTGCTTGGCCCAATATTTGAAACAATGGTATTCATTCTGTTAAAAACCTTCAAAAACGCGAGATTCCTGTCCTGGTATGTGCAGGTTATTCACAACACTTTAAAAAATGCATTGGAAAAATGATTGCGGGTCAATCAGATTAAAAAAAAAAATGTCTGCATTGTGCTATACTCTGTTATTTTCGTGATGCTCTGCCGAGCAGACGCACTGGATGGCGGTCCTATCCTGTGCAACTTATTTTAATTAGTTTATGTTGCGGTTAATTAACTGACTTCTTTTATAAATAAAACAGGGAATCATGAAGCACGGCTCGTTGAGGGGGACAACAGATGTTCCGGCCGGGTGGAATTTCGACACGGGGTCCAGTGGGGAACACTTTGTGATGAGTACTTCAGCTTGGAAGCTGCTGCCGTGGTCTGTGAACAGCTACAGTGTGGTGCAGTAAATGCAACTCCCAGAGATGCATATTTTGGCGCAGGAAACGGGCCAGTGTGGAAGGATGACTACATTTGTTTGGGCAATGAGTCCCGATTAGCTGATTGTCAAGTCTCAGCGTGGATTCAGATCAGCTGTTCGCATGAAGATGACGCCAGCCTGATATGCACCGGTGAGTTGTTGAAGCGGTTGTCAGAATGAAACCTTTCTTTGGTCGCAGAGATATCCATAACAGAGACAAAAATAAGAAAAAAATAACAATTGAATGTATCCAACATTTTCCGGCAAAACTATGTCACAAATCTAATTTTTTGTGGCAACAGTCTGTGTTTGCAATTTGGACTGTTTTATTCTAGATATCCAGACCTTGAGTACACAGTGACTAAATCAAAAATGTGAGGAGAAAATATTTGAAAGTGCAGAGAATTGTGGTTCCGGTGACGTCATCTACGAGAATGGCAGCTTAAGTCGCTAACTCCTCCAGAAACACGCGTATTAAGCCCCATTAACCCGTCAAATATAATATTTTTCCAGAAACATTTGAACTGAAAAGATGGGCAAGAAAGGGGAGAAGAAATGGAAATTAAAAAAAAGCGACACTGCGGAGACTGCGTCCGAGAGGAATGCAGCGAGTGGCTCTCCTACTCGACCGCGTGGGAGCGAGGCGGCCGGCGGGCCTCGTTCCGACGAAGCGCCGAATGGCTTCGAAATCCTGATATAAATAATGGAGGTCCAGAAAGATATAAAGCAGCAGCTCCGTGATATTAAGGCAGAACTCGCCAGCGTTAATCAAAAAATAGCGGTGCCAGAGACTCGCATTGAGTAGGTTGAAGATCGCGTTCAAAACGTGGAACGGATACTGAGCAAGACAATAGAAATAATACATCACCACGAAGGTGAATTGCTTGACCTGGAGAGAAGATCAAGGCGGAAAAATATCAGAATCTACAACGATCCTAAAGGATCGGAGGGCCCGTCTACGACGGAGTTTGTCGGAAAGTTACTGCAGGACGCGTTGAATCTTCCCCCGGCTATGGAGCAGGAAGACGAAAAAGAGCACCGCGCGTTAGTATCAAAACCTACCCAGGATAGAAAGCCACGCTCAATTATAATTAAATTCCTTCGGTACAGCACCAAGGCGGAGACTCTACGAAGGGCCTGGGGAAAGAAAAGAGTGATTTTAGAGGATAAATTAATGTATTTCGACCAAGATTACCCAACACCCTCCCCGCTGTCCTCCATAAACACAAAGAATATTCCGAGGTAAAGCGAGTATTAAGGCAAAATAAGATTAGATGTCAAATTCCGTACCATTCTAAACTTTGAGTGTTTTATGTCAACGGTACGCAGTTGTAGCAGACAGTGGAAGAGACGACTACAGACATGAAAACCAGTCAGCATGACCAAAACAAAAGAAAGCCTGGCTGAGGAATTATCCTGCTCGGCTGGGAAATAGTGCGAGATACGAGAAGGCAGGAGACGGGAGCAGGCCGAGAGAAATACAGCAGGAAGAGACCGGGATATATATATATATATATATATATATATGGAGAGAGAGAGGAGGAGTACACAGGGAAATATTTTCTGTGTAATGGATTTGTTCACTGACTTTTATGAATACTGCAATGGGGGCCTTCAGCTCACAAGTAGGAGAGTTTATCCCCAACAGCTAGACATTTCCTCCAGCTCAACACAAAGTAATTTTCAAGAGACATCAGCATTGGAATCACACGTTCGTTGACATTTTTTGTTATTATTTGAGTTTCTTGGTTCTTATTTGTTCAGGGAGTTGATAGATTAAGTTTAATTCTAATTTCAATGATACACTGATAGATAAAAACAGATGGCTAAGGACAAGGTAAAAATCATTTTTTAATATAAATGGGCTATTAAATCCAATCAAACGTAAATATTTTATGCAAAATGAAAAAAAAAGATCAAGCTGATGCAGTATATCTACAGAAAATCATTTAAATGATAATGAGCATAAAATAATCTAAAGAGAATGGGCTTCGCTAATCTGTTTTTCTCCTCATATAAATCAGGACATAGGAGAGGAGTTGCTATTCTTATCTCAAGTAAGCTAAATTTTGAAAAAAATATTCAAAATGGGAGATACAGAAGGCAGATATATTCTGGTAAGGAAGAATATAGACGGCAATTCAGTTACTCTATTTGATATATACGCACCCCCAGGAAGTGATATTTGTTTCTTTCCGAAAATTACTGATATTATGGTAACGGGAACAGAAGGTGTCCTGATATGTGTGGGAGACATAAATTTACAAGGGCAACCAAACTCAGTCTCTTCCAATAGAAAAACCTATGAAACAAAATATTTACATAAGAAAGTGGAGGGACCTTTTCCCCAACAGAAGGGATTACACTCATTATTCTGATCCCTATTCTGTTTATACAAGAATAGACTATTTTATAACATTGCAATGGACATTGACAAAATGGAGAAGATAACAGCATCTGTTAATCATAAGCTGGAACAATTTGATTCATACAATGGTTTAACTACATAATGCCTCATAATGCCTGATTTTATTCTCACAAAGCAATGAAACTGTTCCTTTTGCTTGTTTTTTTTTTCTTTCCACTCTTCTCTATAAGTGTATACACCAGTTAAATACTTTGTGGAGATTTTGTAATATATATGATTATACGATATATATGTACAATGTCTAAAATACATCTTATGGAAATGTATGTTTGATGAACTTCAATAAAAATAAATTACAGAAAAAAGAAAGTGCATAGAATTTTGTCAATTTGTGTTTCAAGATAGTAATTTCAGTACCATTTTGAAATCAGTAAAAATAAAGATGTAATATTTGCAGGTGAGTTAACTCATATTATAAACTGTTGAAAAAAACCGATAACTGATATTAAAAATAATAGCCTCCTCTATGTTCAGCGAGTAAGAATAATACGAGGGACCGCGATGTGTGTGTCTTTTTTGTATACCGCAGATTGAGAAGAGAGGTTAAATGGCTTCTGGGTGATTGCCTTGTAGGAAATCAGTGCATAAACAAATCTTTGCCGCTAATAGCTGAAAATATCTGGCACGCATTAGCTGATTATTAACTGTTTTACACAATCCCATTCATTTTGTAGATGCCATTTGGTCTCTGCGGCTGGCCGAAGGGGGCAGCCGCTGCGACGGCCAGGTGGAGGTTTATGATAACGGCAGATGGAGCAGAATCCAGGATAACTTCTGGAATGTCACTGAAGCCAACATTGTCTGTAAGCAACTGCGTTGCGGAGTGGCCGCATCTTCCTACACCGCCTCAGGACACAGAGGGAAAGAAAGACCCGTGTGGGTGACCGACCTTCAGTGTGAAGGAAGCGAATCGCATCTCCAAAACTGCAAGACATCCATATTGAATCGGTCTTCCTCCGACATCATCGGCGTTGGCGTCCTGCGTTCAGGTGAATAGCTTGGAAAATTGGAAATTTTAATTTGTAATTTCCTGTGGATATTAAGTATATATAGATACATTTAGAAACACGGAGACTTGATGATATTTATAACTCCATTTTTTACATCAAATTGGCGTTGACAATCTTGCAGTGTTTCCAAATTATTTTGCTGTGCTTGTGTTTTGATAGGTTCATCCTAAAAATTGTAGAAGGTTGTGAGCAAATTTGATGCTATCGTATAAAAAAATAAGTCATAGGAACATAATTAGGCTATTCAGGCCATCGAATCTGTTATGCATCAATCAAGGTTGATCTCAGATTCCAATCTACAGCACTCACCGGCCTTCTGGCCGTATCGTTTGATACTCTGTCTGATCAAGTAACGATGAGCTTCCACCCCAACTCTCCGTACCGACTTGGCCCCCACCGTCTGTGGCAGATCATTACAAATATTTACTACTAGATGGCTGAACATATTCCTCTGTACCCTTCTTTTAAACGGGCGCCCCTCAAAACTGAGGCTGCGTCATCTACTTCTGGATACTCACACCACAGGAAACAACCTCTCCACACCCACCCTCTCTTGTCCCGTCAACACTCAGTAGATTTCAATGGGATACCTGTCAGTATAGATCTACCTGCCGGACACACCTCTTATGTTAACACCATCCTTCCCGGAATTATCATCGTCAATCTCCTCTGCACTCTCTGCAATAGGAGAACATCCTTTCAGAGAGATAGGGCTAAAACTGCTGAGAATACTTCAAGTGCTGTCTGTCTAGTATCTTATAAAGGTACAATATTATCTCCTTGCTTTCATATTCTATTCCCTTTGAGAGAAATGTCAACATTGCATTCGTCTTTTGCTCCCTCAGACTGAACCTCTAAATTAACCTCTGGTAGTCTTTCACGTGTACTCTTAAGTCCCTCTGCACCTCTGATGTTTGAAACTTCTCCCCAATTAGATAATAGTCCGCATATTGCTCCTTTTTATCGAAATGCGTTTTCATACATTTCTCTAAACTGTAACTCATCTGCTAATTTTTTTGCCCATTCTTCCAATTTGCCTAACTCCTGCTGCCAGCACTTTGCACTCTCAGCACTACCTACCACTACATACTTCTTCGTAATATCAGCAAGCTTTGATCATCAAAACCATCATCTGAATCACTGAAAGCAATGAGAAAAGCAGCGGTCCCAATACTGACCCCTGAGGAACAACGTGCATCACTGGCAACTAATCAGAAAGGGCCGCTTTCATTCCCACTCTCTGCTTCTTGCCTATCTGCCATTTCGTTAATCGTCTACGTTCCTTTCCTAAACGCTATGTGATTTAATCTTTTTTAAATAATCTTACGCGTGACACCTTATTAAACGACGTCGAAAATCCAAGTAAATGAAATCCACTACCACACCTTTGTCCACTCCGCTTATGAGTTTTTCGAAGAACTCTAACAAGATTTCCGTCAGCACAAAACATGCTGACATTGACTTATGTTATCATTATTCTCCAAGTACCTTGGAACCTCGTCATATATAATAGAATCCAGCACTTTCCAAACCACTGTGGATCTGCAAACTTGACTATAATTCTCTCTCCTTTTCCTTCCTCCTTTCATAGAGTGATATTCACAATCATCCCGTCCTCCAGGACCATGCCAGATTGAAGTGATTCTTGTAAGGTCACGACCAATACATCTGTTATCTCTTCTGCAAACTCTCTCAGAATTCCGGGATTTAGTCCATTTTCTCCAGTTGACTTATCTACCTTCAGACCTTTGTGTTTGCCAAGCATTTTTCCTTTGAAATATCACTCTCTCCTGCAAACGGACACTCACTGGTTACTAGCACACTGCTGGTGCCTTCACAATACACCCCGGATGCAAAATACATATTAAGCTCATATGCCATTTTTTTGTCTCAAATTCCCATCTCATCAGCGTCATTTTCCCGTGGTTCAATATGAGTGTTCATCTCCCTTTCCCACTTCAGACAACTGAAAGGAAACCAAAAACTTTCGGATCCTTTTTTATATTATTGGCTGTTCTGCTCTCATGTTTCATGTTCCTTTACAGTTTTTTTTTTGAATGCCTGTTTTTGGAGTTTAAGATCTTCCCAATCATCCAATTTCCAACTCAATTTTTCTACTTCATATATCACTTCCTTGGATTTTACTCAGTCCATAACTTCCTTTGTCAGACACAGTTGCCTACTCCTGCCATTTGAGTATTTCTTCCATTACGGGACGTATCTGTCCTGCCTATCCTGACCAGAAATGTCAGCCTTTTCTCATCTGTTGTCATCCCTGCCAGAATCTTCCTGCGATCTGCCTGAGCAATTCTTAATTTGTCGTTTGTGTAGTTTGTATATTCGGATATATAACTGTGGAAAATGTCGGTCCATGACCAGACCGGATTTCGGTAAATCTGATTTAGTGGTCGCCCTTCTCCTACCTGCAGACAAGCAGATAAGCGCTATCTATTTGGACAGCAAAGGGGACGTAGCGGGAGGCAGAAGCAACAGCTGCGGGATGCTTCTCTTCGGAAGACTGAGCTGAGTTCAAGAACTTATCTATGGATCTGAATGAAAGCACCATGGTTCTCGGATACTTCATATAACTAATTATAGACCAGTGTGGACGTACAATATCACTCAGAATCTTTCACAAAACGAAAAATTAGATGAAACATGAGATTCGCAATCTAGCGAGGGCCAGAAAAGAGGCATACAAGACCGATGAACAGGAAAGTTACAGGTGGCTATGGTACTATGCCCAGGAAGAAATGTAAGGGGAGAAGGACATCCCCACACTAAGCATGAATCATAGAAACATAGAAAATCTACAGCATAATACAGCCTCTTCGGCCCACAAAGCAGTGCCGAATATATCCTTACCCTTGAAATTACCTAGGGATACCTGCAGCACTCTATTTTTCGGAGCTCCATGTACCTATCCAGGATTCTGTTTAAAAATGCTAACGTATCCTCCTCCACCATCGTCGCCGGCAACCCATTCCACACAGTCACCACTCCCTACTTAAAAAATACTTACCGATGTCATCTCCTCTGTACCTACTTCGAATCACCTTAAAAGTGTGCCCTCCCGTGCTAGCCATTTCAGCTCTGGGAAAAGAAAAACTCTCATAATCTTATACATCTCAATCATTTTACCACTCAACCTTCGGCGCTCCAAGGGAAAAAGGCCGAGATCACTCAACCTATTCTAATAAGGGATGCTCCCCAATCTAGGCAACATCTATGGATATCACATCCTTCCTGTCGTGAGGCGACCAGAGCTGAGAAAAGTACTCCAAGTGGGGTACGACCAGCTTCCTATATAGCTGCAACATTACCTGTCGGCTCCTAAACTCTGTCCCACGATTTATGAACGGCAAATGCACCGTAATCTTACTTAACCACAGAGACAAACTATCCAGCAGCTTGATTGTCGAATGGACACTGTCCCCAAGATCCCTGTAATTCTCCGCCCTGCTAACAGTCTTACAATTAAAACTATGCATATTCTGCTATTGTATTTGATCTACATACCAAAATGAACCATCACACATTTATTTAGGTTGTACTCAATCTGCCACTTCTCAATCCAGTTTTGCATTATATCAGTGTTCCGCTGTGCCCCCCAACAGCCCTCTACACAATCCACAACACTCCCAAACTTTGGTTCATCGGAAAACTACTAACCCATCTCTCCACTTCCTCCTGCAGAGCATTTATAAAAATCACGACGAGTATATGTCCAAGAACAGATCCCTCACCCACACCACTGGTCACCGACTTCCATGTAGAATAGGAATCATCCTCAACCAGTCTTTGCCTTCTGTGGGCAAGCCAGTTCTGAATCCACAAAGCAATGTCCCCTTGGATTACCTGTCCCCATATTTTCTCATTAAGCCTGGCTTAGTGTACCTTTCTAAATGCCTTGCAGAAATCCATGAAGGAAGCTTGACAAGTTTGGCAGGGTTTGCACAAAGTAAAATCAAGCGACGTAGTGGACAAAAAGCTTCGCTTCCAAATGGGCCCAATCCATTTTATGACCGCTTTGACTGTTAAAATGTGGACGAGACATCAATAATTCCCGAAGCCCCCGATAATTCTGTGATTTGAGTCTGTGAGGCTGACGTGCAATTAGCGTTCATGAGGCCAAAGTCAGCAAAAGCATCCGGCCTAGAAGGGATCTCCTGCCACGTAGTTCAATCCAGAGCTGATCAACTGCCTGACGTGCTCAAGGATATCGTCAGCATCTTGGTTCGGCAGTCTGATAGAGATACAAGTAAACGTCCCATACCGAATTCTTATGAGAACCTGAACATCTGCCTGAAGAACTATCAGTCAGTTACAATGGCAGCAACAATGAGGAAGTGTTTTGAGAACTTGCTAATGGAACATATCAACCACTGCCTCAGAGGAGACATGTCCGTGTTTCGAAAGTGTGTCGGCGGACGAACCCAAGTGCAGAACACGGGCGCCGAGGCAGATTAAGGAGGCGTTATTGACTTAGCGAGCATGGAATCGGTATCCAGGAGAGTCTTTACCCTGAGTCGTGGGTTTGGAGAGAATCCAGAAGCGATGTTAGGATGAGAACTGACAGTCCTTAGGACAATGAAACGAGTTTGCTCACACCGGAGTCGACCAACGAACTGACAGCTCATTGTTGTCTTTATCCTGCATTTTCAAAATGGAAAGCAGCAGTGTGTAGTTAGTGGAATCTGAGAATGATTGGAAGTTAAACGGGGGAACTGAGGCCCAATTCCGGAGGTAAATAGAAAAGTGGGGTTTGACAGAAAGGACCATGACTTCGCAAATTTGCCTATTAGAGCTATAGGTTCACAAAAGATGCCATCTTATTGGCTCTTCATACTATCCAGGGACACCTGGAGAGGAAAGATACACACATTATAGGGTTGTTTCCTCACTGCAGCTCAGCATAAAATACCACTATCCCCTTAAAACTGATCAGAAAATTGAAGTCGGTATCCCAATAGCTTCTTATACAATTGTATACTGCAGACCCTGACAATATGTTCCGAATGACAGCAACGTCTAGTCTAAAGTCTCCATCAGCACTGGTGATCCAAAAGTTTGTGAGCACAGCTTCGTGTTTCATTCGCTTTAAACTACACTTCTGCCATTCTCAAATTTGCTGACGACCCTACTGAAATACAACGAATCAAATTTGGTGACACAACAGCATTTTGAATGGATATTAAAAAAGCAGGAGTAGTGGTGCCACAGCACCAACCTCCTCCTCAAAGTCAGCATGAAAAATTGGAGGTACTCAGTTCAGAAGCAGGAAACCAGCGGTCCATGAGTCAGGCCTCAACGGAGCAGCAGATGCGGAGATGGACAGAAATTTCACTTAACCCCTGTTATTATTCCGGAGGACCTGTCCTAGACGCAATTACAGCGATAGCACACAGAGTCCCGAGTTTCTTGGGAGATTTCGAAGACTCGGCATGGTATTAAAAAAAAAACAAAAAAAAAAAAAAAACCTCGAAAGGTTTGCAGTAGAAAGTATATTAACAAGCTATATCACAGCTTAGTAAGGAGACATCAATTCTACTGAAGGGAAATCCTACAAAAGGAAGTGGAAATCAATTTACTAAATATGCGAATTTCAGCGTCGTTTTTGGTGATATATACATACCTTGATAATAGATTTATTTTGTACTAAAAATCCAGAACTAATAAACAAGATCAATAACCCAGGTCTCTGTTCCTCCCTCTGCAACTGGATTATTGACTTCCTCATCGGGGACGACAGTTAGGATCGAAAACAAAATCAACAATGACACAGCTGTATTGTCCTCTATTCTCAGCAGTTTCCTTTGGTCTCAGACACGAACAACATTGGAAACATACTCTGCACATCCACTCTGTCAAAGCCTTTCATCATCCGATATATTTCAATGAGGTCACCCCTCATTCTTCTGAATTCTGGTGAACACAACCCAGAGCCATCAAACGCTCTTCTTATGAATTGACCTCCTAGTGAACCTCCTCTGACCCACTCCATTTTCAGCAGATCCATTCTGAGATAAGTGGCACAAAACTGCACAAAATATTACTAGTGAGGTCTCACTAGAGCCTCATATAGACTCAAAATTACATCCATTTCACTTGCCTATTCTCATAAGAAATGCTCCCCAATCCAGGCAACATCTATGGTTTTCACATCCATCCCGTAGTGAGGCGACCAGAGCTGAAAAATGTCCTCCAAGTGGGGTATGACTATATAGCTGTAACCTTACCTGTCGGCTACTAAACTCAGTCCCACGATTTAGGAAATTCAAATGCACCGTAATCTTAATTAATCACAGGGTCAAACTGTTCAGCAGTTTGATTGACGAATGGACACGGACCGAAGATCCCGGTGATCCTCCGCGTTGCCGCGAGTCTTGCAATTAATAATATATTCTGCTATTGCATTTGATATACGTACCAAAATGAACCATCTCACATTTAGATAGGATAGATGCCCAATCCCGAGGGGATTGAGGCCCAATTCTGTAGGTAAATAGCAAGGTGGGGTTTGACAGGAAGGACCATGACATCACATAATTGCCTTCCGGAGCAGTAGGTCCACTAAAGATGTCATCTCATTGGCTCTTCATACTATCCAGGAACATCTGGACAGCAATGATACACACATTATAGGGTTGTTTTTTCACTGCAGCTCAGCATAAAACGCCACCATCCCCTTACAACTGATCAGAAAGTTGAAGCTGGTACCCTAATAGCTACTTATACATTTGACCCAGAATATATATTCTGAATGACAACAACGTCTAGTCTAAAATCTCCATTAGCGCTGGTGATCCAAAAGTTTGTGAGCACAGCTTCGTGTTTCGTTCGCTTTAAACTACACCTCTGCCATACTCAAGTTTGCTGACGACACTACCGACGAACGCCGAATCAAGGTTGGTGACACAACAGCATTTTGAATGGATATTAAACATCAGGACGAGTAGTGCCACAGCACCAAACTCCTGCTCAACCCCAGCATGACAAATTGGAGGTATTGAGTTCAGGAGGAGGAAACCAGTGGTCCATGAGTCAGATCTCAACAGAGCATCAGAAGCGGATAGGGTAATCAATTTAAATTACCCCCGGTTATAATTTCGGAGAACCTGTCCTCGACGCAACACATAACTGCAATTACAGCGAAAGCACAGCAAAATCCCGAGTTTCTTGGGAGATTTCGAAGATTCGGCATGGTATTTAATAAACTTCGAAAGGTTTGTAGTAGAAAGTATATTAACAAGCTACATCAGAGAGTATGTAAATATCAATTCTACTGAAGGGAAATCCTACAACAAGAATTGGAAAGCAATTTACTAAATATGCGAATTTCAGCGTCGTTTTTGGTGACATATACGTACCTTGATAATAGATTTATTTTGTACTAAAATCCCGGAACTAATAAACAAGATCAATAACCTGGGTCTCTGTTCCTCCCTCTGCAACTGGATTATTGACTTCCTCATCGGGGACCACAGTTAGGAACGAAAACAAAATCAACAATGACACAACTGTATTGTCCTATATTCTCAGGCAGTGTCCATTGGTACCAGACACAAACAACATTGGAAACATGCTCTGCATATCCACTGTGTCAAAGCCTTTCATCATCCGATAGGTTTCCATGAGGTCACCCCTCATTCTTCTGAATTCTGGTGAACACAACCCAGAGCCATCAAACGCTCTTCTTATGAAATGACATTCTAGTGAAACTCCTTTGATCCACTCCATTTTCAGCAGATCCATTTTGAGATAAGTAGCCAAAACTGTCAAAATATTACTAGTGAGGTCTCACTAGAGCTTCAAATAATCTCAAAATTACATCCATTGCTCTTGCCTTAATATCCACAAGCTCACTATCGTTTGGAGAATCCTGCACAAGGGTTCCCAAGCCCCTTTGCACTTATATTTTTTTGTATTTTCTCTCCCGTTAGGGAACAGTCAAAACTTTTTTTTTCTACCAAGGAGCATGACCATACACTACCCAAAACTGTATTGCATCTGTCATTTTTTGTCCACTCCCCTAAGCTGTTTTTGTATTTCTGTGGCCTATCACGTCCTCAAATCTAACTGACCCTCCAGCTACCTTCGTATTGTCTGCCAACCTCTGAACAAAGTCTTCAACAAAATCATCCAAATCATTGACACAGAACGTAAAGGAATTGGTCCAAACACAGATCACTAAAAATACCACGTGTCACCGGCGGCCAGCAAGAAAACATTCCCTTCATTCCCAATCTTTGCATACTGCCCATCAGCGACTGTTCGATTAATCCCAGGATATTTCCTTTAATACAATGGGCATTAACTCGTTAAGCAGCCGCATGTGTGGCAAGTTGACGATGGCCGTGTGAAGATCCAAGTACCACAAAATCAACCGGTTCTCCTCTGTTTATCCTGCTTATTATTTCTTCAAAATAATTACAACAGATTTGTCAGATTAGTACATTTGTCAGACATTTGTTTAAATCTCATGCATTCTCATTGATAATAGATTTGAATATATTTCCAAACACTGAGATCAGGCTAACTGGCTTGTAGTTTCCTCGTTTGTGCAAAAGGCAGGAAAATGGAAAGGCAGCGGATGTGGTAAAACTTCCGAATACCAGCTGCTGAGTTCCCTCCTTAATGAGAGAAGCAACTCTACGCTTCTCGATATGTTCTATTCTTCCAAACTTTGACATTTTAAGTTTAGATTTCAAACATTTTCAAATTTCGGAATAATTGTTACATCACTGCACAATTCTTTTTAAGGGTAATAATAATAATTCCAGAATCATCTTTAGAAACGACAAACTGGTGATGTTTATAATTTCCAATATATTGATTTATTTTCCATGTTACTGCTCGATAGGCCACTTGCAGTTACGGCTCTCCGGAAGTGAAGACCCATGTGCTGGTCAGCTAGAGGTTTATTACCGTGGATCTTGGGGCGTGGTTTGCGATGATTCCTGGGATCTGGTTGACGCTAACGGGGTCTGCAGACAACTGGGTTGTGGATATGCTTTGGAGGATAAAGCTCACGCTTACTGCGGAAGACGTTCTCTCCCAGTTTGGTTAGATGAAGTGAGATGCTCGGGTAACGAAACATTTCTCTGGGAATGTCCATCAGCACCATGGGGCGAACATGACTGCAGTCACAAAGAAGCTGTGACATTGACTTGCTCTGGTAAAGCAAATTTCAATTTGTTAATACTTATTTTTCTTTGATTTTGCAGCACGCAGTGACGACGCAGATGTAATAAATAATGTAAAGCAGGAAAGGAGACCATTGGGCCAGAATGAACTGTCAAAATGTTGATAATGCGTGAGAGCACACCTAGGCAGAAACAATCAACGTATTCCCTACGTACCTGTAATGGTCATATTTCCCATTACTAATGTCATAACATTAGTCATCCTGAGTTCAGTATTGATTCTGCTTAATAACTCTTCTGCCCTCGCTCCAGTGTTTCCCCGTTTTCTTTACTCAAGCTAGGCAAGGAAAGAATCAAAAGTCCATGCATCGATGCAGTTTGATGGTCGACTGACTGTTCGCCAACTCTTTGCACTACTGAAGGAGCTGTGAGAAAGACTGCACTGCGAGGCGTACTTACAAAAGATAGATTCAACTGTTGAATAAAAATCCTTCGACCCATAGAAAAGTTCGTCTGCCTAAAATACGCAAGCGATTCCTAAATGCACAATCTCCTGAGGAAATTCAATTACTGAGCAAAGCAGGAGTAAGTAGCAGGGAACATACAAGTAAGCACGGCCAGCTGGTAACGAGAAATAAAATAGCAATCCAAACCAGGAGAGACGGAATAATACAATTTATCAAACTGAAAAATCCAAATTCCACGTAATAAAATACAAAAAAAATACTAATTGGATTCAATAACATGCATTGCTGTTTTTTTCAATTTCCATTGTTTCTTTCTCCCCATGTTTCATACCTCTGCTTCTCACTTATTAAAGCAAATGTACAAATAAAAATCTGAAGTAAAAGAACCCCTTCGAAACAAAATCAACTAGAAGAGCCAACGTTAGAAATTTGATACTGAGGCTGGAAGGTTGTAATGAGTCCAGAGAAGACGAATATTCTATTGAGTTTTAATGCAGCCGAAAAGAATAAACGTCAGATAACACAATCAGTGTACTTGTGACATTATGAAGTAAAGTGGCAAAAAGCCAGAGGCTCATGTGAGGTCAGCTTTTCCGAATTTATAACACGCGAGTTTTGTATGTGATTAAATAGTGTCGGTGCTCACATTAGAATCCCTGAACACAATGCCTGGAATATATATAAATAATGTTTTTTAAAGATCAATCCTAAAATCTGTTTCCAATACTGTTATCGAATCGGGGATAGGATAATATTGCAATTTCGCCTTTATTTCATCGCAGTCTGCTATTAGTCTGGATATAGTTGGTGCGGAGTTAAGAATAAGGTACTGAGGTACAGTGAACACATTTAACCACGTACCGCTTTTGCCCCGAAGAGCAAGTGACGGTTTGTATCGGTCCACTTATTTCCAACGACTCAATTCACACTTTTCGTTAAGGACAGAGGGTGGACAGTTTCTCCTTGCTCTTCAACTTCTTCCCGAAAGGAATTCAAATATTATTTTTCTCAATTGTTGGTGAATCCGATGAGATTCCAGTATCAGTCCACTATTCCTCAATTTTCCGTCACTAACACCTTCTCTCCTTTCAGTAATTCAGCACAATATATCACTCCGTGTTTCCTGGTTTCGCTTAATTTTGCTAATCTATCACTTCCTACTGAATCTGCTCATTTTATGTGATTATCCTAGCTCTACACACCACATATAGACACACAAACACATACACACACACAGACACACAGACACACACACACACACACACACACACACACACACACGGCTGATTTATTTTGCAGAAGTAGAAAAAAACGCGATTACCATTGTATTCTAATTTTCGAAAACCTTTGTTTCAAATGCATCCTTATCAGAGCACAAAAAGTTGCGCCTGCAGTACGGAGGTAGTCGATGCGAAGGAAGAATTGAAGTGTGGTACAACGGGACTTGGGGAACAGTGTGCTCCACGAAACTTGATGCCAAATCCGCAGAAGTGATCTGCAAACAAATAAAATGTGGACCAAAACAAAATATTTATCCTGACTCAGATCAATTTGGAAAGGGACTTGGACCTATATGGTTGGATGAGATTGAATGTACTGCACACGAATCGACCCTTTGGCAGTGTGAATCACAACCGTGGGGAAAACAGCAGTGTGACCATTCGAATGACGGAGTAGTTGTACGTGAGGGTAAATAAGAGAGTCTTATATTTATTTACGTTTTACATCTTTATGTATAAAATCGTCAAAATATGTGTTTTGCCAAAAGAAACCAACTAGACGGAAGGATTCACTGAAAAAGACTGCTTGCAAGAAAACGCACTCTCCTCTTTCCCTTCAGAAGGTAACGAATTCGGAAACGCCTTTGCTGAAATCAGAAAACCTTGTGTAAAATGTCGCTATTAGAAAAATGAATTTCGTTCCTTTTGCCTTCAATGAAATTGTGCCCGCATTGACTAGAATCCTGGTTTCCCGTGACTCTGTTGAGCACTGCCAAATGGGACTATCTTGTGAAAAATTCCAATCCCATCAGATGATAGAGGGAGTTAATTTGAATTAATTGGGAGCATTTGTTATCAAGCAAGATCATAAATGACATGCAGTAATTGTCTTATGACCAGCTGGACTGACTTGGGAATCGGTATTATCTAGGAAGAGGGGAAGTGAACGATGGAAGTAATGGGGATATTCAAAGGCGAGAGACATTATTGGTTTGGTCAAAATAAATGAAGTGAATATATGTAAACCGCAGGATGCATAAATGCAGTCGGGCTGTTGGGCAATACAGAAAGAAGAATAAAGGCTGTGATCAATATGAAAATATACCTATTTGGTTGGAAATATGAGGAAAGGAAACATCAAGGCATTCTGTGTTACATTACCAAAATAACACAAGTGGATAACTAGAGAGAACATCGGAAGACGTATGTTCAAATCCCGCAATTTATGGTTGGAGTTGAAAAATATGCATGAACTGTATTCGACTATTTTCTTCGCCGGCCTGAACTAAAGATAGAAAAAAAAAAGTGGCTGATAGTGTCTTCATCGTGTGTTTGTGCATTTTGTGATGAGATATGAGTTGAAGAACAATTTCTGTGACTTGCCTACATTAATAGGACACTGATGGTAAAAATAAGATATGTTGCGTGTTCGTTCATCAGTGAATTGACTGCATAAAGTGTTTGTGGATATGTCGCATTTCAAGAAGCATGTGGGGGCTGTAAAAAAGACTTACTCAGAGTCTGCCTGGATATGAAAGGACGGAAACACTTCAAACTCATTCTGCGGACCTAAAATTGGTCCTAATAATGCATGTCATTAGGTGAGACATGTCAGGCAGAATCAGGTAGTCTGAATCATTGTAAAATAAATACCAAATATTAACGCATTTAAGGTGACAAACGACGGCTTAAATGAAGTGTTAGAGAAAAACCTTTATTCCCAAACTGAAAATGATTTTGCTTGGAACGGGCTTTGAGGAGTGATAAAAAAAAAATTTACATTTATCGTCTTTAAGAGGCTTTCTGCTGGAGTAGGAAAGTGTAAATATTTGAGTGATATCGATTATATGAAGCACAAGAGAGGTAGTATAATTTGCATAGTGTTGGATTAAGAAATGGTGGGCCGGGTTGCCTGTCCTTACGTTCTATAATTAGTTCTATTTTCTCTCTGACGAACTTCAGATTCCCAGACTAATTATTAAATAAATTTTCATTTTATTCTTTCATACCTAGATTTCTCATCGCGACTTGTTGGCGGCAGTCACAACTGCTCCGGAAAGCTTGAGATACTGTTTAATAACAGTTGGGGCACGGTGTGTGACGACTCTTGGGATCTGTTCGATGCCAATGTAGTCTGCAGACAGCTAGGGTGTGGCCTTGCTCTCTGGGCTGCAGAAGATGTTAAAATGACCTAGGTAGCCAGTGCTGTCTGGCTTGATGAAGTAAAATGCACCGGAAGTGAATCTTCTCTGTCCAGCTGCCGTTCCTCATCATTTGGTCAACACAACTGTGATCACAAAGAAGATGTCATCGTTTTGTCTGACATTTCCAATTTCTCTCCAACTGATTTTTTAATTTCGTAATTAGAAATATCAAATATAAACACCAACAGAGATGCGTTTGTTGAAACTTCTTTTCAATATGTACACAGGTTCCAGAGTGACTCCTACTGAACGCAATAACTTAGGTATGGATTTTACTACCAATGTCATTCAATAGACAGCAGGTGCAGGAGTAGGTCATTCGGCCCTTCTAGCCAGCATCGCCATTCACTGTGATCACGGCTGATCATACATAAATCAGTACACCGTTCTTGCCCTCTCCCCATATCCCTTGACTCTGCTATCTATAAGAGCTCTATCTAACTCTTTCTTGAAAACATCCAGAGATTTGGCCTCCACTGCCCTCTGGGGCTGAGCATTCCACATATTATCACTCTCTGGGTGAAATAGCTTTTCCACATCTCTGATCTAAATGGCCTAACCCTTATACTTAAACTGTGACCTCTAGTTCTGGACTCACCCATCAGCGGGAACATGCTACCTGCCTCCAGCGCGTCCAATCCCTTAATTTTCTTATATGTTTCAATCAGATCCTCTCTCGTCCTTCTAAATTCCAGTGTATACAAGCCCAGTCGCTCCAATCTTTCAACATATGAGAGTCCCGCCATTCCGGGAATTAACCTTGTGAACCTACGCTGCATTCCCTCAATAGCAGGAATGTCCTTCCTCAAATTTGGAGACCAAAACTGCACACAATACTCCAGGTGGGGTCTCACCAGTGCCCTGGACAGCTGCAGAAGGACCTCTTTACTCCTATACTCAATTCCTCGTTATAAAGGTTAGCATGCCAATAGCTTTCTTCAGCTATACCTGAATGCTTGTTTTCATTGCCTGATGTAGAAAAACACCTAGATCGTCTTGTACATCCCTTTTTCCTAACTTGACTCCATTTTTCCTCCATTCTTCCTCAGCCCAGAGATCTGAGAGGCGAAGAACTTCTCAGACAGAACTGCAGGTAGATCTACTTCTCCAGTCTGCAGAAAAAAAACATCTCCCAATCATATCCCATTCTCCTTAATTATTTTTGTTATCGCTTCCATGACTGACAAGGATTGCGAAGAATTAGGTATTAAGTGTTTTTGGGACCTGTTTATCTCAGGGTCTTTTGCTTCATTTGACCAATTGTCAACTAAATTTGCACCGCCAAAACACAATTTTACAGATACCTTCAAATTAGAGATTTCTTACGTTCCGAATTAACTATTTTTCTTATAGGTCTTGTTAAAAATTTACTTGACTATCTTTTAAATTTAAAACCTTTTGTTAATGGTTCTATTTATAACTTGTTGATTGATTCTATACAAGATTTTTTAGATAAAATAAAAAAAAGCTTGGGAGGATAACCGAAATTATCAGATTTCTGATGAAAGATGGAATAAATTCTTAAATGGGTTAATAAATCATATTTCTGTGCTCGTCAATCTCTTTTATAATTCAAAGTTGTTCATAAAACAGAAGCTGTCCAGTTTTTATCTGAACGTTTCTCAACTTTGTAATAAATGCAACTCTGCTAATGCTTCTTTAATTCATATGTTTTGGCTTTGTCCTAAAATTGACAGGTTTTGGAAGGAAGTATTTCATACCTTCTCACAACCTCTTAGGGACCAAGTTGACCCAAATCCCCATACTGCGTTGCTTAGTATTATCACAAATGAAGATATAACTTTACTTTTAATCTACAGGTTTTAGCTTTTACCTCTGTTTTAGCAAGGAGAGCAATCGTGCTTGAATGGAAGGAGTCTACCCCTCCTACACATCTGCAATGGCTAAATGATATTATGTCTTATTTAAATTTAGAGAAGATCCACTGCTCAGCAAATTCGAAACTATCTTTTTATATCTGGGGACCTTTCCTAAATTATTTTTCCAATTTATAAAGCTTAACAGTGCTCAGACTTTTATGTATATTTTCTTCTTAAGCAAGTATGTTTTTTATCTAATTATTCATTATCATCCATCAGTTTTTTTTCCTTCGGTTTTCGGTAGGGGGTTGATTTTTTTTTGTACATAAAAATTTCTTTTATGATGTATGATTTATCTTTAAGTTTATGATTACGGAGTGGTATACCTTTATGTGATGTGCTATAGTATTTTGATTAGTTTTATTACAATATATGAATGTACACAGTTTCTGTTGAGATGTCTCTATGTGTTGCACTCTGTATGTCTTGATTTTTTTTTCTTCTGAATAAAGATACTGTAAAAAGAAAGAAAGAAAAATCAAGTGAAACTTCTTCACCCACAGAGTGGTGACTGTTTGGAACCTATCACAACAGGGAGAGCGAAATGGAACAACAGGGGAGGATTTAAATGGACTGTCAAGTAACAGAATCACTGGCAGAGTCCAGCCGGCCTGAGTTAACTCTCTACTATACACTAGGTGTGTTATAAATTAACCAAATACCTGAGACAGACTTTAAAATAAACTGTTTTTTTTTTCAGATCCAGAATATTAAACTCCAGTCACATTAAATTGGAATATACAGCAGAAGAAACTCCACCCATGCCCGGTAACCAGGGTGCAGAACTGGATCTGGTGAGCAACAGCAATAATTGCAGAGTTCAGCACTGACAGTCACTCTCAAAATTGCATTCAGCAACAGTGATGGACAAATATCCAGCATGAAGCTTATTGAAACTTTCTTCCCAGTATGAACATGGTAGTGTGTCACAAGTGTAACATGCTGTAAGGTTTCACTGCTAATGTAATGGGCACTCGGTAATGTTTCACTGCTGAGGTAATGATTTCTGTAGCAGCAATGTTTAGGTTATGACTGGAGAAAACAGGGTTTTGGAGTGCGGGGCTATCCAATGACAGAAATGTTGTTCTTTCTTGTGAGTCTGGAAGAGAGATTTTTTTGTGGTCTTTGCCAGGGAGAGATAAGAAGATGTGAATGGAGAGAGTGGGCCCTTTTTCTTTTATCTTCATTTTCTTTACTAACCCTATAGTCAAAGTAAGATTTAAAAGCCCAACCATTTAATCACATATTGTGTACTGTTTGTTGTTTCTGGGTACTGATTTGTAGCAGGGGACACATCATGCAGAGTCCACCCAAATGAGATTTCTTAAGTTTGGCCAGGCTCGGAGTGGATGGGGGCAATCACCCCCCATTATTTAGCTGATAGCTGAAGCGAGAGTTACATAACAGTCTGAGCAGGTGAATGACCCCTCGCCAATGTGACCTCGCTGATGTACCTTTAGTTTAGATGATTGAGTATATCCCTTCCCACAAACTGAGCAGGTGAATAGCCTCTACACAGTGTGAACTGACTGGTGTCTCAGTAGAGAGGATGAATAAGCGAATCTCTTCCCACAGACTGAGCAGGTAAATGGCTTCTCCCGAGTGTGAACTCGCTGATGTACCTTCAGTTGGGATGACTGAGTGAATCCCTTCCCACAGTCTGTGCAGCTGAACGGCCTCTCCCCAGTGTGAACTCGCTGATGTACCTTCAGTTCAGATGTGCGAGTGTATCCCTTCCCGCATTCTGAGCAGGTGAATGGCCGCTCCTCGGTGTGAACTCGCTGGTGAAACATTAGGTCAGATGACTGAGTGAATCCCTTCCCACAGTCTGAGCAGGTGAACTGCCTCTCCCCATTGTGAACTGACTGGTGTCTCAGTAGGGTGTATGAGCAAGTGAATCCCTTCCCACAGTCTGAGCAGGTGAATGGTTTCCCCCTAGTGTGAACTCGCTGATGTACCTTTAGTTGGGATGACTGACTGAATCCCTTCCCACAGTCTGAGCAGCTGAACGGCCTCTCCCCAGTGTGAACTCTCTGATGTACCTTCAGTTCAGATGAGCAAGTGAATCCCTTCCCACAGTCTGAGCAATTGACTGGCCTCACCCCAGTGTGAACTCGCTGGTGAGACATTAGGTGGCATGACTGAGTGAATCCCTTCCCACAGTCTGAGCAGGTGAATGGCCTCTCTCCAGTGTGAACTCGCTGATGTACCCTCAGATGAGATGACTGAGTGAATCCCTTCCCACAGACTGAGCAGGTGAATGGCCTCTTCCTAGTGTGAACTCGCTGGTGTATCTGTAGATCAGATGATTGAGTGAATTGCTTCCCACAGTCTGAGCAGGTGAATGCCCTCTCTCCAGTGTGAACAGACTGGTGTCTCAATAACTGAGTTGACAAAGTGAATCTTTTCCCACAGTCTGAGCAGGTGAATGGCCTCTCCCCAGTGTGAACTCGCTGATGTATCTTCAGGTGAGATGAGAAAGTGAATCCCTTCCCACAGTCTGAGCAGGTGAACAGCCATTCCCCACTGTGAACTGACTGGTGTGCTAATAGATGGGATGACTGTGTGAATCCCTTCCCGCAGTCTGAGCAGGTGAACGGCCTCTCCCCAGTGTGAACTCGCTGATGTACCTTCAGGTTAGTTGATCGAGTGAATCCCTTCCCACAGTCTGAACAGGTGAAAGGCCTCTCTCCAGTGTGAACTTGCAGATGTATCTTCAGTTGGGGTGACTGAGTGAATCCCTTCCCACAGACTGAGCAAGTGAATGGCCTCTCCCCAGTGTGAACTCGTTGATGTACCTTCAGTTGGGATGAGCAAGAGAATCCCTTCCCACAGTCCGAGCAGGTGAATGGCCTCTCCCCAGTGTGAACTCGCAGATGTATCTTCAATTGGGATGACTGAGTGAATCCCTTCCCACAGACTGAGCAAGTGAATGGCCTCTCCCCAGTGTGAACTCTCTGATGTACCTTCAGTTGGGATGAGGAATTGAATCCCTTCCCACAGTCCGAGCAAGTGAATGGCCTCTCCCCAGTGTGATCTCTCTGATGTACCTTCAGTTGGGACGAGGAATTGAATCCCTTCCCACAGTCCGAGCAGATGAATGGCCTCTCCCCAGTGTGAACTTGCTGGTGAGCCATTAGGTCAGATGACTGAGTGAATCCTTCCCCATAAATTCAGCAGCTGTCCAGCCTCTGCCCAGTGTGAACTGACTGGTGTGTCCACAGGTAGGAAGACCGGCTGAATCCCTTCTCACACACAGAATAGGTCAATGGTCTTGCCCATTGTGAACGTGCTGATGCATTTTCAGTTAAGATGACCAAGTGAATCCATTCCCACTGTCTGAGTAGGTGAATGCCCCTTCCCCTCTGTAAAATGACGGGCGTGCCAGTCAGTCAGGTGAATGAGTGAATCCCTCCTCACAGTCTGAGCATGAAGGATGATCGAGTGAATCCCTTGTTCCACTTTTTAAATATCTAGATAGAGACAGCAAAACTGGCGTGTTGTCTTCGAGATTCCTGCAGACAACTTCCTTGTCATTTTAACCTGTAAAAAGATTTACAACATCCATCAATGGGTGTAGGGCAACATTTTAAATGAGATCATTTCTGCCATCACCAATCTGTGACCAGCCTCAGTTTGACTCTACCCATTGTTATTTTTCCCTGTTCCCACTGAGCTGCAGTGATGCCTGGTCCCACAGGAACTGAAATACTCTCGACGCACCAACCACTCTCTGTCTAAAAAAGCTTAACCCTGACATCCCCTCGATATGTATTTCCAAGCACCTTAAAGCTATGCCCCTTCATGTTAGCCATTTCAGCCCTGTGGGAAAAAAATCTCCTCTGGCTACCCACACTATCAATGTCCCTCATCATCTTATACACCACAAAAAGGATCCAAACATAAACAAGCAAATTATACATCACTTTGAGGATTTGTTATAAGTATACAAAATTATGAGGGTATGGATAAGTACATGCAAGCAGTTTTTTTTTCCACTGAGGTTGTGCAGGATGCCAACCAGAGGTCATGGGTAAGTGGGGAAGGTGAAAACTTAATGGGAACATTTGGAAAAGATCTTCACTGAAATGGATGTGAATGTGCAGAATGAGATGCCAGCACCAGTGGTGAATATGAGCTCGGTTTCACTTGTTACATAACCGTGACACGGGTCATGGTCTTGCGATGGTGGAGTTATGTCATTTTCCTACCAGAAGAGGTCATGTGACAGGTTTTTTATTACAGGGTATAAAAGGAGGACCCCTCCCTGTGAGGAGGGGCAGTTTGTGGCTAAATTTGCCATGCTGACTTCATGCCACAGCGTGATTTAATGTTATGACACAGTTTAGTTGAAAGGTGGACTTTTATTTAATGCCTAAAGTTTAAAAGGTCATTGCCAGCAGTTTCTTTATAATACTGCTAGTTGAGAATCAGTGGAGAGTGAAGATCGGAGTGCAGGAGTTAAAAGATCGAGGAAAGTCGATTTCAGCAGTGAAACAGATTCGACCTTGTTTGATCCTCATTTGGAAGGAATTTGTTGCCTGTGCTCATGTTAATCCTTGTGAAATAGCAGAAAGGATTGGGAACAGTCTTGTAAAGGAAAGGTCGGTGCCTTTAAGCCGTTTCATTTTCCATCTTCGTAAATTCTTCATGGGAAAAGTATAGTTCGACTGGGAATCGTAGCAACACAACGTGAAGAAGAATTTAAATCGACTTACTAAGCCTCTCCTTAAATGGACTGAAAGCATTTTGAACTTTTGCAATATTACTTTGAAGAACTGTTTTTGCAACATCACTTTAGGAACTGTTTAAGCTTCATTGCTTTAAGAACTGTTTAAGCTGCCTCACAGCAGCTGACTTCTGGTTACATTAGTTGTTTGTTTACGTTTGGGGGTTTGTTTTCCAGTGTTTTATTAAACGTTTTGTTAAAAGTTTTGTTTGTTATAAAAACCCTGCCTCACTCATATATTTATTGTTGCTGAATCTGTAACACACCATTTAAAAGAAGTTTGGATGGGAGCCTGGATGGCAGGGGTATGGAGGGTGATGGTCCCGATTCAGGTAGTTGCATTAGACAGCTTAAGTGTTTTTTCAGCATTGACTAGATGGGACAAATAGCCTGTTTCCGAACTGAACTTCTCCATGATTCTATGACAAAGAAGCTGGTCAAGCTTGTTTGGAAGTGAAAAGGTAGGAGTGACAATGGAACAGCAATGGGTGGAATTTCTGGGATCAATTCAGGAGCTGAGTGATCAATACATCCCAAAGAAGTGAAAGCATTGGAAAGGCAGGACGACGCCACCATGGGTGAAATGAGAAGCCTAAGCCAACATAAAAGCAAAAGAGAGGACAAACAAAAGAGCAAAAACTATTGGGAAGCTTTTAGAAACCAATAGAAGACGACTAAAAAAAAAGTCAGATGAGCACATGGCATGGAATTCTGATATTGTACTCATTAATGAGTCTTGGTAGCACCCAGCAGTCTGAGGCATTTAGAGAAACAAAATAGCTGGGGCCTCAATATATCTTGACAATGAAGGTACCCAGCAACAGTTACCTTTCAACTTTTATTGTGACAGGCACATACAGACTCTCCACCCTCAAAATTTCACTTCTGAAAGTCTTCAACTTACCAAGTACTCTTTTGCCAGAAAACAGCCTGTCCCAAACCACACTTATCAGATCTTTTCTAATACCATCACAATGTCATGGTCCCTCCTGGCTCCTGGCTGTCTTACTCAGGAATTGGGCCTTTAAAAACTCGTTTAGTTTCCAATCTATTCCCAGGTTCCAATAATTACGAACACCAACATTCGATTAACCAGAGTAGTATAAGAACCCTGTGACCACTACCAGTTTGTTGGTTGACTCGTGTACGAGTAACCTCGCTCCTTGGTGTTTAGGACTATCAGTTTGAAGTCTAACCTTGTTCCTGAATTATCTACCAAGACCAAGACTCCGGGTAAAACCCCCCTTGGAACCCTTCCCACGCTCGCTACGACAGCAGCGTCTCCCTCCTCGGACTCCGCGCCCTTGTCCAGCACTTGGGTTGAATCCACCACCACGTCCTTGCAACAGAACGAACTGGCCACGATGAACCCAGCAGACACAGATCCCATACACCAAGCCCTGGCCAACCCGGGCTACCTGTTGGGTGCCCACGACCACCTACTTCGGGAGACCACAGACAACCTTCGGACGCTAACCATGAATGTGCAGAAGGTGACTGAACGAATGGACTGGGTCTCCGCTTTTGCCTCCTGACCACCTCCAAGAACCCCAGCTACCCAAACCGCACCACTTGGGATGGCTTTGCCCTCGGAGTCTGCAAACCCATCCCCTCGAGGACCGTCTGTGCCCGAGCCTGAACCCTACGCCGGGAACCTAGGGAGGTGCCGGGCCTTCCTGCTACAATGCTCCCTGGTTTTCGAGCTGCAGCCACGTACCTACGCTTCCGACAAATCGAAGATTGCGCACATCATGGGGCTGCTATGAGGGGTTGCCTCAGTTTGGGCAAACACAGTGTGTGATAATCGGCTGGAAGTTTGTTCCTCTTACTCCTCCTCTATCGCAGAAATGAGGAAGGTTTTCCAACAATCCACTCGCGGCAAGGATGCCGCAAGACAGCTGCTTACTCTTCGCCAGGCTTCCCGACGTGCAGCCAAGTATTCCATTGACATTGGCCGCAGACTCCGGGTGAAATGACGAGGCCCTACGAGAGGTGTTTTGACAGGGCCTCTTCAGATCAGATAAAGGAAGAGTTGGCCGCGAGGGATGTCATGGATGGTCTGGACTCTCTGATTTTGCTAGCCATCGGATTAATTATCGAACGTTTGAGAGAGACGACCAGTTACCCTGTTCCTCAGGCCACCCCACCATCCACCTTAACTTCTCCAACCAGCCCTAACCTCTCGCCCCCTGCCGTTCCTCACAGAGCTCCCAATCCTCCTGTTCTGGTGGGTCCGAAGACACTCCCCTCAGCCTCCCAGATTCGGATGCAGGTTCCAGCAACCATGAGCTACCAACAACAGGCCCTATCCCTATCCGCTTTGGTGGATTCCGGTTCTGAGGGCAACCTGCTGGACGAAGAATGCCGGAATACCCCACAAGCCGTTAACCACCCCCCAGAGGCCTGGGCCCTGGACAGAAAACTGTTGGCTCGGGTGACCCACAGTACGCCACCCCTGCCCTTAATTCTATCCGGCAACCATCGGGAGGAAGTACCAATTCAGCCGCATTCAATCACCTCAAGCTCCTAGGATACCCATGGCTGAACCAACACAATCCGCATATTGAAAGTTCTAATGGGAGGATAGCTGAATGTAGCCCATCCTGCCATACCAACTGTCTGTGGTCGGCCCTGTCTCCCAGAGAAGCTGCCATGACACCACCTTGACTTGTCCGGCATCCCCAAGGAATACCATAACTTAGGACAGGTGTTCAGTCAACAGCGAGCCCTTTCCCTGCCCCAGCACCACCCGTACGATTGTGCAATCCACCTTCTCTCCGGGGCGCTGCTACCCACCAGTCGCCTATTTAACTTGCCCCAGCCAGAGCAGCAATCAGTGTAAGTTACATAGTGAATCTCTCGCGGCGGGCATTATTCGACCCTCATCCTCCCCGGGGGAGAAAGATGGCTCTCTGCATCCCTGCATCGACTACCGAGGCCTAAATCAGATAACCAATAAGAACAAGTACCTACTGCCTCTTGTAAGTTTTGCATTCGAGCCACTTCATGGAGCCACCATCTTCTTGAAGTTGGACCTCTGAAACACCAACCATTTGGTCCGGATAAGGAAGGGAGACGAATGGAAGGCGGCTTTCAATACCCCTTTAGGCAACTTTGAGTACTTAGTTATGCCTTTCAGACTCAACAATCCCACCCCCCCCCCCCACCACCGTTTTTCATGCCTTGATTAACGATGTACGAAGAGACTTCATTAACCACTTCATGTTTGTCTACCTGGAAGACATCCTGATCTTTTGCAGCAGGCCCCAGCAATACATGTGCCTGGTCTGTCAAGTCCTGAAGAGGCTGGAGAAAATAAGTTATTCATAAAGGTGGAGAAATGCGAATTCCATGTGTTACGTACTCGTGACACATGACAGTGGTACAATTGTCACGTGACTGGGGTTGAAGCTATACTGGACTTGAGGTAATGGTCTCGTGATGGTGGAGTGACATCATTTTCCCGCCAGTAGAGATCATGTGACAGGTTTTTTTTAGGTTATAAAAGGAAGACCCCACCCTGTGATGTGGGGCAGATCGTGGCTGGATTTGCCAAGCTGACTTCATGCCACTGCGTGATTTAAGTGATGACGCAGTTTAGTTGAAAAATGAAGTTTTTTTCTAATGCCTAAAGTTTAAAAGGTCATTGCCAGCAGGTTCTTTACGATTCTGCTAGTTCGAGGAATTAGTGGAGAGTGAAGATCGAAGTTAGGGAGTTAAAGATCAAGGAGAATCGCTTTCTACGGTGAAACGGGGTTCAACCTTTGTTTGATCCTTATTTGGAAGGATTTTGTTGACTATCTTCACATTAATCCCTGGTTTTACCAGAAAGGATTGAGGATAGTGAGGAAGGTCAGTGCCTTTAAACCGTTTCATTTCATAAACTCTTCGTGGGAATTTCGACGTCGGGGATCGAAGCAAGCAACGTGAAAGAGAATTTAAATCGTCTTATAAATTCTCTCCTTTTTCAAATGGTCTGTGAGCATATCGAACTTTTGGCAATACCACTTTAACGAACTGTTTTTGCAATATCGCTTTAAGAACTGTTTGAGCTGCCGCATCGCAGTTGATTACCGGTTACGTTAGAGTTTGTTTTCTTTTGGGGGGTTTGTTTTCAGTGTTTAATAAACATGTTGTTTGTTATAAAAAAAACCCTTGCCGAACTCATATATTTATTGTTGCCTGAACATAAATATGGGGGCTATGTCTGGATTGGATCGTTTGAGTTTAAATGCTTGCTAACTTTTGAATTGGTATTTTGGAAATGGGGAATGCTCGATTCTTTTGCTTGAATGGCTTGTGAGTGGTATTTGGCAACAATGAATATTGATGAGTTTCTGGCTTTGCCAGATGTGGAGTTGTTGGCGAAGGCGATAAAAACTGAGGTGTTTGAGATAGCTCGTAGATTGCAACTTAATGGTATTTTGTCGACTACATCAAAGGCTGTGATACAGAAAAAAATCGCGTCACACTATGTGGATTTGAGTGTTCTTAATGATTCGGTTTTAGAGTTGTTTCCAATAAGTTATCTGGAGATGCAGTTGCAAATTGAACAAATGGGGTTGGAACAGAGTAAAGCTGATTTGGAGAGGTGTAAATTGGAGGCTGATCAGAAAAAGAGGGATTTTGATTATGCAATGGAGGAATTAAGGTCTGGGAATCAGCCTTCTGGTTCAAGAAAACCGTTTGTTGCTAGTCAAGAAATTAAATTGGTCCCTCCATTTAGTGAAACAGAAGTGGAAACATATTTCCAACATTTTGAAACTATTGCCCGGATGTCAGTGGCCGAAAGATAAATGGTCAGTGTTGTTACAGAGTGTAATTAAAGGTAAAGCACAACAAGTTTACACAGCTTTAACTGCTGCGCAAGGACTTGATTATGATATTGTGAAGATGCATATCTTAAACACATACGAATTAGTCCCAGAAGCTTATAGGGAAAGATTCAGAAGTTTGAAAAAGTCTGTGGAAAAAAAACTTATGTGGAATTTGCCTATGATAAAGCTATGTGTTTTGAGAGATGGATTTCTTCTAAAAATGTAAATGGGGACTATGATACATTGAGAGAGCTGATTTTGATGGAGGAATTTAAAAGAAGCATTCCTGTTGAAGTAAGGACCTACATAAATGAGAGGGATACTGGTAAATTGCAGGACTGTGCTAGATTAGCTGATGAATATGTTTTAATCCATAAGAATAAATTTCCTCAGGGCAGAAATTTTAAGAGGAAAAATAACATGGAGACTCAAGGTAAATCAGAAATTAAATCAGAGGTTAATAAGAAAGGTAATGAGAAAGGAAAGCCTGTGAAGGAAAGTCAGTTTGGTCTTATTTGTAACTATTGTAAGAAGCCTGGTCATGTAATAGCTGTTTCAGATTGAAAAAGAAAGAGAAGGAAGCAGTTCCAGATGCTTGTCTGCAACATACTGAAGCACCTGTAAAGTTTCAGGGTTTGATAAACGCAAATGAGGCTTTGTTAAAGTCTGACCAAGTTAGAAAGGGATATGATCATTTTATAACTGAAGGGTTTGTATCCTTGAAAGAAGGATCTACTCTGGTGCCAACAAGAATCCTTAGGGATACTGGTGCTTCTCAATCACTGATGTTAGACAGTGTGTTGAAGCTTAATGAAGAGTCTGATACTGGTGAGGTGAATTACATATGATGTGTTGGGAGTGATTTTATGCCTATACATTTACATAAAGTAAATTTAAAGTCAGGGTAAGTTACAGGATTTGTTAAAGTAGGATTACAGCATAGCTTACCTGTGAAGGGTATTTCTTTATTTTTAGGTAATGACTTGGCAGGTGGACAAGTTTTTACTGAAGTGCATTTGACAATGCATTCAGAGGAACCAGAGTTGAATTCAAACACAGATTCTTCCTGTGTTGTGACTAGAGCTATGGCTAAAAAGATTGATGCACAGAATGGGGTTGCTACTGAGGACTGAACATCTCAGGATTCGAGTTTTGAGGTTGTGTCAGAGACTTTCTTACCTCTGTTGTTTGAACAAGATTCTGGGAGTAAGTCTGACAATAAAGATTTATCTCTGTCTCGGAAGGAGATGATAGCAGAGCAGAATAGAGACACTGAGATTATAAAATTAAGAGAGCAGGCTTTACTAGAAAGTGAAATTAAGAAGGTGCCAGTAGTATATTACCTGGAAAAAGGAGTGTTGATGAGGAAGTGGAGATCACCTACAATTCCTGCAAGTGAGGATTGGAATGTTGTTTACCAGGTAGTTGTCCCAAAAGTTTATCGAAATGAGATTTTGACTTTAGCTCATAGTGTGCCTTTAGGTGGACACCAAGGGGTAAGGAAAACTGTGGACAAGATTTTAAAACATTTTTACTGGCCTGGTCTAAGAAAAGATGTGGCGATGTTTTGTAAAACGTGCCATACTTGTCAAATTGTGGGTAAAACAAATCAGGTTACACCAGTAGCTCCATTACAACCTATCCCAGCATTTGGTGAACCATTTTCTAAAGTTATTGTAGGTTGTGTTGGTCCATTACCAAAGACAAAAACTGGTTATCTGTATTTTTTGATTATCATGTGTACTTCGTCTAGGTTTCCAGAGTCAGTACCACTTTGGAATATAAAAGCTAAAACTGAGACAAAAGCCCTTATAAATTTTTTTACTTATTTTAGATTACCTAAGGAGAAACAAACTGATCAAGGCAGTAATTTTATGTCTGGATTGTTTCAACAGATAGTTTATAAATTGGGAGCTAAGCAAATCACTTTGTCTGCATACCATCCAGAATTGCAAGGTGCCTTGTAGAGGTTTCATTCTACCCTCAAGAATATGATTAGGACATTTTGTGTGGAAAATGAAAGTGACTGGAATGAGGGAATAAACTTACTTTTATTTGCAGTAAGGGAATCGGTACAGGAATGTTTAGGTTTTAGTCCATTTGAACTTGTGTTTGGGCATAGAGTTAGAGGACGTTTAGCTTTATTGAAAGAACAGTGGATTAGTAAGGAAGTACACACTAATTTGTTGGACTATGTTTTGAAATTTAAGGACAGGTTACATAAACCTTGTAGCTTAGCTAAGGAAAATTTAAAGTTGGCTCAGGAGAAAATGAAGACTTGGTACGATAAAGAAGCTAGGATGAGGACGTTTAAGCCTGGAGATAAGGTGTTGGTTCTTTTCCCAGTGCAGACAAATCCTTTACAAGCCATATTTCATGGTCCTTATGAAATTGTGTCTAAAATCAATGATGTGGATTACGTGATAAAAACTGCAGATCATAGAAGGTCAACACAACTTTGCCATATAAATACGATAAAACCATATTTTGAGAAACAATCTGATACTGTGACTGTTGTGGTTAGTGAGGATGAGTTTGATTTAACTAGGAACATGATAGATGATTCATCTGACTTTCATTCCAAATCCAACATTGTTTCTGTTAGGTTACCAAATACCATTCTGGAAAATATTGATGAGAAATTAGCACATTTACAGTTAGAGCAGAAACAACAGATGAAGGAGTTAATTTTTAAATAGAAGGAGTTGTTTCCAGATAATAGACAATAGGTGCAGAAGTAGACCATTCGGTCCCTCGAGTCTGCACCGCCATTCTGAGATCATGGCTGATCATTCACTATCAATACCCAGTCCCTGCCTTGTCCCCATATCCCTTGATTCCCCTATCCATCAGATATCTATCCAGCTCCTTCTTGAAAGCATCCAGAGAATTGGCCTCCACCGTCTTCCGAGGCAGTGCATTCCACACCTCCACAACTCTCTGGGAGAAGAAGCTCTTCCTCAACTCTGTTTTAAATAACTGACCTCTTATTCTCAATCCATGCCCTCTGGTACTGGACTCTCCCAACATCTGGAACATATTTCCTGCCTCAATCCTATCAAATCCTTTTATTATCTTAAGCGTTTCAATCAGATCCCCTCTCAATCTCCTCAATTCCAGCGTGTACAAGCCCAATCTCTCCAATCTCTCTGCATAAGACAGCCCTGCCATCCCAGGAATCAACCTAGTGAATCTACGCTGCACTTCCTCAATTGCCAGAATGTCCTTCCTTAAACCCGGAGACCAAAACTGTACACAATATTCCAGGTGTGGTCTCACCAGGGCCCTGTACAAATGCAAAAGAACATCCTTGCTCTTGTATTCAATTCCCCTTGTAACAAAAGCCAACATTCCATTTGCCCTCTTCACTGCCTGTTGCACTTGCTCATTCACCTTCATTGACTGGTGAACCAGGACTCCTAGGTCTCTTTGCATTTCTCCCTTACCTAACTCGACACCGTTCAGACAATACTCTGCCCTCTTGTTCCAGCTTCCAAAGTGGGTAACTTCACATTTATTCACATTGAATGACATCTGCCAAGTATCTGCCCACTCACTCAGCCTATCCAAGTCTCCCTGTATACTCCTAACGTCCTCTTTGCATGTTACACTGCCACCCAGTTTAGTATTGTCAGCAAACTTGCTGATATAGTTTTCAATGCCCTCATCTAAATCATTGTCATAAATCGTAAAGAGCTGTGGTCCCAATACAGAGCCCTGTGGTACCCCACTAGTCACCTCCAGCCAGTCTGAGAAACACCCATTCACTGCTACCCTTTGCTTTCTATCTGCCAACCAGTTTTCTATCCATGTTGAAACCCTGCCCCCAATGCCATGAGCTCTGATTTTACTCACCAATCTCCTATGTGGCACCTTATCGAATGCCTTCTGAAAATCTAGGTACACAACATCTACTGGCTTACCCCCGTCTAACATCCTTGTTACACTCTCAAAAAACTCTAACAGATTAGTCAATAAGATGTTCCGAGAAGGACTACTATAGCTTCACATGATGTAGATGTTGGAGATGCCAAACCTATTAAACAACATCCATATAGGATGAACATAGAAAAATGTGAACTTGCTGAGAAAGAAATTGATTATATGTTAGAGAATAATATCATTAGACATTCTAACTCGAATTGGAGTTTGCCATGTGTTATGTTGCCAAAACCAGATGTTAGTATTAAGTTTTGTACGGATTATAGGAAGGTGAATGCTATAACAAAAACAGATGCGTATCCAATTCCTTGAGTAGATGATTGTGTAGATAAAGTTGGAAAAGCAAAGTTCCTTACAAAGATTGACTTATTGGAAGGGTATTGGCGTGTTCCATTAACGGACAGAGGTAGAGAGATTTCTGCATTTGTAACTCCATCTGGGTTATATGAGTATAATGTTCTTCCATTTGGGATGAAGAATGCCCCAGGTACTTTCCAGAGGATGATTAACTCTGTGATTCAGGGATTGAAAGATACTGATGCTTATATTGATGATTTAGTGACAGGAAATGATACTTGGGAAGCACACATTTTAGCGATGGAGAAATTGTTTGAAAGGCTTTCAAAAGCTAACTTAACTATTAATTTAGCTAAGAGTGAATTTGGACATGCCACTGTGACTTACCTTGGTTATGTTGTGGGTCAAGGTAAGGTAGCTCCTGTTCAGGCAAAAGTTCAGGCAATCTTAGAGATTCCCACTCCAACGGGAAAAAAAAAAACTCTCAGAAGATTTTTGGGAATGGTAGGATATTATTGAAAATTTTGTAAGAATTTTGCTAATGTTGCCCTTCCATTAACTAATCTTTTGCAGAAGAATGAGAAGTTTGTGTGGACAGTGCCTTGTCAAGAAGCATTTGAAAAATTGAAAACAATGAGATGTCAACAACCTGTGCTTAAGGCACCTGACTTTGAAAAACCTTTTTCATTGGCTGTGGATGCTAGTGATGAGGCTGCAGGAGCAGTATTAATGCAAAGGAATGAGGGTGATGAGGTTGATCATTCAGTAGCTTACTTTTCTAAGAAATTTAATAAGCATCAAAAAAACTATTCAAAAATAGAGAAAGAATTGTTATCTCTTGTTTTAGCTTTGGAATATTTTGAGGTATATGTTGGTACAACTCAAAAACCACTTATTGTTTACACTGATCATAATCCGTTAGTTTTTCTGAGTAAGATGAAAAACAAAAACAGAAGATTATTAAATTGGAGTTTGATGTTACAAGTGTACAATATTGTGATAACTCATTAAAGGTAAAGATTGTCTATCTCGATGTTGAATGTACACTGCAATTTTTTTTATGGAGTGTTTTTTTTTCAATTGTAACACTCCTACTGTATTGTGAGTTATAAGCTGTTATATGATGGTATTGTATATTGTGTATGTTATAAAATTTATAACTTTGTTTTTTCTGTAAGCAATTGTTAAAAATTTTCGTTCTTGTCAGATCAAAAATGTATTTTTGGAAGGAGGTGTTACGTACTCGTGACACATGACAGTGGTACAATTGTCACGTGACTGGGGTTGAAGCTATACTGGACTTGAGGTAATGGTCTCGTGATGGTGGAGTGACGTCATTTTCCCGCCAGTAGAGATCATGTGACAGATTTTTTTTAAGGTTATAAAAAGGAAGGCCCAGCCCTGTGAGGAGGGGCAGTTCGTGGCTGGATTTGCCAAGTTGACTTCATGCCACTGCGTGATTTAAGTGATGACGCAGTTCAGTTGAAAAATGAAGTTTTTATCTAATGCCTGAAGTTTAAAAGGTCATTGCCAGCAGGTTCTTTACGATGCTGCTAGTTCGAGGAATTAGTGGAGAGTGAAGATCGAAGTTCGGGAGTTAAAGATCAAGGAGAATCGCTTTCTACGGTGAAACAGGGTTCGACCTTTGTTTGATCCTTATTTAGAAGGATTTTGTTGACTATCTTCACGTTAATCCCTGGGTTTACCAGAAAGGAGTGAGGATAGTGAGGAAGGAAAGGTCAGTGCCTTTAAGCCATTTCATTTTGTAAATTCTTCGTGGGAATTTCGACGTCGGGGATCAAAGCAAGCGACGTGAAAGAGAATTTAAATTGTCTTATAAAGTCTCTCCTTTTTTGAATGGACTGTGAGCATATCGAACTTTTGGCAATACCACTTTAAAGAACTGTTTTTGCAATATCGCTTTAAGAACTGTTTGAGCTGCCGCACTGCAGTTGATCTCCGGTTACGTTAGTGTTTGTTTACTTTTGGAGGGGGGGTTGTTTTCTGTGTTTAATAAACGTGTTGTTTGTTATAAAAAAACCCTTGCCGAACTCTTATATTTATTGTTGCCTGAATACGTAACACACGTCCCCTCAGTCAGCTTCCTAGGTTATATCATCGAGAGGGGACAGGCGAGAGCTGCTTCCTGGGATTTGCGAACTTCTATCGCCAGTTCATTAGAAACTACAGCGGCCCCCCCTTACCAAGGCTTAACTCGCCGACCACACCACTTTGCTGGGGCTCCGACGCAGACTTAGCATTCACCAACCTGAAGGGGCGTTTCACCACTGCTCCCATCCTGGTTCATCCGGACCCGTCCCAACAATTCATCGTGGATGTGGATGCCTCCGACTCTGGGTAGGAGCAGTCCTAACCCAAGTTCAGAAGAAAAGCTTCACCCCTGCGCTTTCTACTCTCGCCGACTGTGCCCCACCGAGCGGAATTACGAGCGGAACTACTGGCAGTCAAATTAGCACAGCAAGAATGGAGGCACTGAATGGAGGGGGCAGAACTCGTTTGTGGTATGGATGGACCATAAGAACATGGAGTATATTAAGACCACCAAGCGATTGAACTCCCATTAGGCCCATTGGTCATTGTTTTCTGGACTGTTCCAGTTTATCCTCACGTACCGTCCAGGCTCCAAGAACGGGAAGCCGGACGCGTTATCCTGCCAGCATGACTCCAAGCAGAACACTTCCAGTCCCGAGACGATCCTCCCTCCAACCTGCATGGCGGCCACCCTCTCTTGGGAGATTGAGGTGAAAGTAAGAGAAGCCCAACGGGATGACCCCAATCCTGGAAGTGAACCTGGCGATCGCCTGTACGTATCCGCCTCTGTCAGGCCCCTGGTCCTTCAATGGGGGCACATATCCTGGTTTGCCTGCCACCCCGGGAGTGATCGGACCCTGGCTCTCCTGAGGAGGTACTTTTAGTGGCTGTCCATGGAGGGGTACACCCACTCTTATGTCTCAGCTCGTCCCATCTGTGCCCGGGGAACGGCCTCTCATCGACCACCGGCAGGTCTACTTTGTCCTCTACCTGTCCCTGGTTGTCCCTGGTCATACATCGCCCTAGATGTTGTCACCGGTCTGCCCCTTCCCACGGAAACACAACTGTCCTCACCGTGGCAGACCGATTCTCCAAGGCGGTGCACTTTGTGGCCCTCCCAAAACTCCCTTCCCCTCAAGAAACCTCAGATCTTCTCGTCCGCCACGTCTTCCGCCTCCACGGAATCCCCGCAGACATCATCTCCGATCGAGGTCCTCAGTTCATCTCACAGGTATGGACGGCCTTCTGTCACGCCTCAGGTGCAATGTCATCTGGCTTCCAGCCCCAGACGAACGGGCAGTCAGAATGGGTCAACCAAAATCTGGAGGCAATGTTATGCTGTGTAACGGCAAACGACCCATCAACCTGGAGTGAACAGTACGCCCATAACTCCCTGGTGAGCTCTGCCATTGGGAGGTCCCCGTTCGAGTGCTCCCTTGGGTACCAACCCCCCGCTGTTCCCTGCTCAGGAAGAAGAGATCGCCTTACCGTCGGTTCGGGACCGTGTTGATCGGTGCCGGAAGGTTTGGGAGGAGACTCGCACGGCCCTACTCAGATCGACAAACCAAAATAAGAAAACGGCAGACCGAGACCACACTCCAGCACCAGAGTACCAAGCGGCGCAGATGGTGTGGCTTTCCGCCTAGGACATCCCGCTCAAATACGAGCATAGGAAACTCGCAACGCCCCCCCCCCCCCACACCCACTTCCTGAGACCATTCAAGGTCGAAAGGATTATCAATCCCACAGCGGTCTGCCTCACGCTGGCAAAGTCCATGCGTATTCACCCAACCTTTCATGTGTCTCAGTTAAAATAAGTCTCCGTCAGCCTTTGTGTCCCCCAGCTGAGATTCCGCCCTCTGCCAGGCTCATCGACAACCATCTGGCATATGCAGTCCGATGACTACTAGATGTGTGCCGTTGGGGCAGGGGCCACCAATACCTGGTGGGGCAACAACCCGTTTAGAAATTGACAAGCAAGGATGCTTCCTACCATGAGTACCACCCCTCAGGAAGAGCCCAATGTAACACTGCAAGTTGCTGGAGTACCAATTCTGTTTCTGATTGATACGGGGGCAAACACAAACACTCTTGATCAGGAAATAGTATCGGAAAAGGGATTCCAGCCATCAGACGCAACAATCACTCTGGGTTCAAAGGCAAGGAAGGTACGTATTCACGTAGCCAGCCACTGCAGGTGGAAGTCCGGTGGAACCAGCGTGGCTTCTTCTCAGTCACCACCAGTCGGGGGTGTAATCTACCAGGAAAAAACATGCTCTGTTCTTTGGAACTCAAGATTCTGTGCATGAACAAGTATATCACCCTGGAACTAGCGAACAGATGACATCTTCCCCAGTTTCTGACCACCCGATGGTGGCACTTAATCTGGACTCCACTGCGTTGAACCCCTTCTGCCAGCGGCCAACTATCATGTGACTCTGTGCTAAGACCCTATGGGGTGCTCAACTGAGGCATGCCAATACTATGCACCCCTCGAGGACCGTTAGTTCCCAGCCAAGGTGATTGGAGAGGCTAAAGGCGGAGAGGGCAGTGCATTTCTGGCCAAAGTTCCTGATTTCCTTTGGCGACAGAGAGGACTTGTGGTTCCGCATACCACCATTTGGGTTTGTCCTGGGTTCAAGCCAAAGAGCCGAGGGCTCCTCGCTTACACCTTGCCGAAACACGGGTTCCAGTCAAGCAACCTTCCATGACTTAAGCAGAACGAGTTTGCCAGACATGTGGGAGGTACGTACTTTTCAGGGGGATGCCTCTGAGGAGGAGTTCAAACTGTGGTCCCATATGGGATGCCAGAAAGACCCTGACCTCGGCTTTTGGATCACACCGACCGGACAGGTTTGTGTTCCTAAACAGTTTTTACCAAAATTAGTTGATAATATACATAACTGTATGCATCTGGGAAAGGAGGGAATGGTTGGTAAACTGTACCCTGCACACCTTGTCCGACTCCCTCGACAGGTGGACCTTTTTCGTGTCTGCAAGTTGATTTTATTGAATTGCCTAGAGTAGATTGCTATAGATACTGCTTAGTTATTATAGATGTGTTCAGCAGATGGACTGACGCTATTCCAACCACCAAAAATACTGCTATGACTGTTGATAAGATATTACTATGGGAAATAACTCCCAGGTACAGCCTGCCACAGATGCTGAGCTCTGACAATGGCCCACGCTTTGTGGCAAAAGTAAATGAAGAGATTAACCAACTAGCTATCAAGCTACAATTCCACTGTGTACACCACCCATGGGCCGCTGGCATAGTGGAAAGAGCCAATGGCACTCTGAAGAGTAAATTAGTCAAACCAACAGCGGAGACTGGACTCACTTGGTGGAAGGTCGTATTGCTAGCCTATTCTACATGAGGGTTACCCCACAAGGGAAAAGAGGGCTGTCACCAGCTGAAATCATATATGGATGGCCCATGAGGGCACCCTGGGGACTTGTGTACCTTGCTCCCAGAAAGTCTACCAGCAAAATTGGATTCGCAGACGCTAGGGGAAGTGATGGTGAAATATATATGCCAACCAACCGAAATTCTCCAAGCATTACATTCACAGGTACAACAGACTTACAAATAAGAGAACTACCTCGCACAGAGGAGTGACTATCCCACCAGAGAACCTGGGAATATTGTTCTGATCAAGAACTGGGATTGTGGGAAACTCGGACCTCGGTGGAGACAACCATATTAGGTGTTACTGACCACTCCACGAAGAGCAATCTCAGTGGATACGTCGAACAGACTACAAATGTGTTACTGAAGGAACTGAGTAGAAGGACTCTCTCGGACTAAAGGAAAATGTATTGGTTGACTGTGCTGTTTGTGTTTATGTCATTGAGACGACTCACCCCAGTATCCGGGAGCCCCCATGTTAACATTTTTCTGTCACTCTGCCACATCTATGCCAAAAATGTAGAACTAGTGGCCTGCTGGGTTTGTGTCAAAATTCCACAGAATGATAAAACTATGATTCCAATGACAGTAATCCCGCTCAAACAGAATGAGGAGCTCTCAGCCTAGGCTTTCTCAAATAACTCCCAGGGAAGTGAGATGAGGAACTGTGGTCCAGTCAACTGTGGCTGTCAGTGTTCTGCGGGATGGTACCTCAGGCCCCCATCAAACGGAAATTCCTAGACTGGGAAACATGCATCCTGGCCATACTCACAGGTGCCCGGCAGTGGAGAGTAATAACTGAGACTGAGCAATTTTGGATGATCACTTTTCTCTCCTATGGAGTAGCCAGGAATTCCCCAGAGATAATCAATTTGGCAACAGCGCTCGAGGAGCTGGCCACAATACTGCAGAGGCTCTGACAGAAACACAGGCCCAAGCAGCAGAAATATCCTCTGAAATGAGTGCAATCCAGCAAACAGTCCTACAAAATCATTTGGCTTTAGATTTTATCCTCACTGAGAAAGGGGGAACCTGTGCCATTAGTGACATAGAATGCTGCACCTATATCCCTGATGAGTCTACCAACATTACATCCCTTTCCGAGCACACTGCCAGGGAGATTGACAGCATCAAGAAAGTAGGGCAGGATTTACATGGGTTCACCGAAGGGTTGAAGACCTGTTAGGTAATGTGTCGGGCACGATATTGCATTATGGCCCAATGTTTGTACATAATGATCAACAGGAAGGAATGATAATGGATGTAAAAGGGTTAACACTTTGCTAAACAAGAGCAGCCGGTTTTTCTGAAAGAAACTGCTGATGATCCACAGATATGCTAAGCCATGCTGAGCCGTATTTCTTCTTGAGGGAAGCTCAATAGTGCTTCAAGATGCTTATCTCCTTGCGCACTCATGCATAGAGATAGGACAGCTGCAGTCTGGTCTGTGTGTGAAAGCCATTATGACTATTTTGTAATTTGTCATGTATTTTGTAATTTGTCATGTGGTAAAGAACTTTGGATCCAGCCTGTCTTGTGTGGCGACTATCCGGACGGATATATCTGTGGTGTAAGGTGAATTGCTAGTCAGTTAGTGGATTGAGCGGTAACAGTCACAGACTGTTCCTGTTTGAGCGACTAACTGAGTAAGGCCTGGGTGCTTGGAATAAAGAGTTTGTACTGTTACACCTGTGCCCCAACTCTGAGTGGCTGAAGGGTACAAAATAGCCCCCTCCTTTTTGAGAATTGCAAGATTGCTATTGTCAGGTCAGGAGACCCAGGAAATGAGAGAGACACACAGATGTCCTGGAATGTCCTGGCACCTCAACGATACAAAGCCATGGGTTACGGCCATTGTCTCTTCGAGACGGAATTGTGCATTGAGCACTGTGCTATTCATCGACATCGTCTAGGAATGAGCAACGTGGGCTGGTTGCTCATTGACCAACCTGATTGACATCTGAGACCCCGTGAGTAAGGATAAAAAAGGGTATGGGGAACAACCCCTTTGAGACGCACCAGGAGAAACACTAGAAATCCCGTGACAGCGTTTAATAGCGACAGCCAGTGGAGGGCCCACATGTGTTCTTTCCCGTTGCCCCTGGGATTGAGGCCATACCACGGAAGACGGCTTAGCTAAGGAAGAGATCACCACCGATGACATTTTCGAAGGATCGACATCATAAAAAGGAAAACGGGCAATTTCTAAACCTCTGTCTCTCCCTCCAACCAAAAGCTGCAGCTTGAATGAACTTTTATACTTCCATCGGACAATACATTAACCCCTAGACAACGACAGAGCTATTTCTTCTTATTATTATTACACCCGCGCTTTTAGATTTAGTATTGACGACGTATATTATCTGTATGTTTACATTGATATTATTTTTGTGTATTTTTATCAATAAATACTGTTAAAAATAGTACCATCAGACTTCAACAGACCTCTCGATCTTTGCTGATAAGGACCCAGTTACGGGGTACGTAACAGAACTTATACGGTTTCTGAGTGACTTTATCCGGATTCGACTTCCACACAATAGGAGTGGTTTCAAAGGGCTGGGCTGTCAGAAGCACATTACCAGACCTGGAGTGATTGCAACTGGATCTGACAGGAATAACTGGTTCATTTGGGCACATTCGGTCTTACTCCAACTATTCCCTACATTCCCTTTTACAGGTACGTAATGTCTAAAGGACCAGTGTTTGCGTAAATGAGACTCACCGAACTTTCTCCTGACTGAATCACTGGAATCTCCGAGTCAGATGGGTTCTCTCCAGTTGATGCTCTCAATCCTTGGGCTGGTTCACTTGTTGCTGTTCCCTCGTCTACAGTCGTGGTTTCCTTCCAGTTGGGGTTTTTATTCCAATAAATCTCTCACCCCAGGTCTAACTTTAGCATGAAAGATAATGAAGCACATTAACAATAAAAAGGAGAACCAAACATTTCTGCTTAATGTTACTAAGAGCAAAACTCACTGAAATGTAAACATTGAAGGCAGATATAATGATCTCAGTGAACAATCTTTTATTGTCCCTCACAAGTCACAAAACAATATGGGATAAGAAGGAGCCATCATTCAGTCATGGTAAGACATAAGACACAGGAACAAAATTAGGTGATTCGATTCATCTGGTCTACCCAACCACTCAACCATGGCTGATTTTTATTCCAACACCATATTCCAACCTTTTCCCATTGTGACCCTGAAGTGACTAAGCAATCATCAATATATTAATCTCTCTCATAAACATAATCAAATGGCAGCCTCAACCATCCTCTGCGGCAACAAATTCCACAGATCAGACATCCTTTGGCCAAATATTTTTCACATCTCAGTTTTAAAGAGAAACATCTTTATTCCGGGACTGTGCTATAAGACCACAGATTCTCTGTCTAATGGAAACATCCTCTCCATGTCCACTGTATCCAGGCTTTTCAGCATTCGGTAGGTTTACTTAACCCTACATCCCTCCACCACCCTCACCATCCCTCTGAACTCCATCGAGCACAGGTCCAGAACCATCAAATGCTCCTCATACATAAAGCCAATCATTGCTGAGATTAATCTTGCAAACCTTGTTAGCAACAACTGTACTGCACACATTTACAGGAGTAAGACACAAATTGGTACCAGGGTAATTTACAGACAAAGCTGTGCTTTCTTCACTCTTCTACCATCACAGAACTAGCCATTTCCATTTCCACGTTCAAAGAGGTCCATTTCAGGAAATATAAACCATTCCAGGGTGAATGTAATAAAAAGCGGGAATTACCAGAAACACTCAGCAGGTAAGGAACAGTTGTGGGGAGAGGAACAATCCTTGCAATTCAGATTAATAATGTTTCATGAGAATGGCATCAAGCATTTTCAGTTTTTAGTACAGATGTCCAGTATCTTGAGTTTCTGTTTGATTCCCACTGCCTGACAGCTTGATCCCCAAGGGCATTTTACTTGGATCTAAAACTGTGAAATCCAACCTCACAGAGTCACACAGCTGAACCTGCCACTTACCCACCCTGAGAGTCTCACACATCATCCCCACATCTCAGACTGGGTAGTGCAATCCGGGATTTCCCCAAAACCAATGTCCAGCTTCTCAAGATATCTTCTTCATTACAGAAGGACAAGCATCGAGACCCATCTGTAGAAACAGCAACCAAAGTCAAAGCCAAAACTCCAACAGTTCAATATGCCTGGAATGCCAATCGCAGGATTAGAGCCCAAGCACCAACTCTCCCAATACTCCTTGCTGCCAGTAAAATGCTATAGTGTGTCAGCCAGTCACTGTTCCTAAACTGGCACCTCCACATCAATGGACAACACAACTGGTACCGGATGACCCTCTGGCATTCCAGCTAACAAAAACCGATTCTGGAAATAACTCAGCAAGGCTAAAGGTGCAAAAGAACACTTCACAATGAAGACAAAGGTTAAAATAAAGATTGCTGATATATAACATTGCAAAGGTGCGAAACAGGGTGGACTGAGGTTGACCCAGATGGTTGATGTATATCACTGAAGTGGAAGTGAGGAGACTGGACAGAGGCTGAACAAGATGGGCAGGGAATGAGCAGATGGAAACAGGTGGGAGAAGGGATCAAGTATAATCACTGATGATCCTCCAGCAATACACAGATACTGAATTAACAGTGTACACTACCGTATAGAAGATTCTAAAATGACAAAGTTAGAACAAACAACAAGAACTTTGCCATATATACTTTGACCCTCACCACATTTTTATCAACAAACCACAGAAATGTTCCCATCTGGACAGTTCAAGTTTTGCATGGCAACTGCTCTGCCCGTGACTGCCAGGAACTGCAGAGACCTTTGGATACAGATCAGCACATCACAGAAACCATTCTCCCCCCTAGGCCTCCCAGTCCCACGGTAAAGCAGGCAGTGAAATCAAAGATCCCCACAACCTGGGACTTCCTTCCTTCTCACCCACCACAGTTGGGGAGAAATAACAGCCATAAAGCTGAAGGAAGCGAGGTGAGTTAAGGGAAGTTAACGCGACTCAGTGGCCAACATCAGATGTCCCAACACAACACAGAGGAAGCAACACCACCCATCCGGGGCAGCACGAACACACCACATGATCTTGCATCACAAAGCAGAGGGAGAGCCAGATCTGCAGTAAAAAGCCTCAAGTGACCTGCTGGCGGGACTTCCTTTTCAATTCTGTGGAAATAGACAGCCTGGACTCCTGGTTTGGATCATTCAATGCAGATGAAGAGAAGTCTACACATTTTTGACGAGCCCGAGTAACTGGGTACTAAATGAGTAATTGGCCCCCAGTTTGGGGCTCACGGCCAACACCAGATCTCCCCGCTCCGGATTGGTCTCAATACTCACCGATGGGAAATTGATGTCTTCGGCCCGCAGACAGTGATCCCGACCCAGGAGGTCAGGACACTTTCCCGATCCCATAAAATAATCTACTTCAGCACTGACCAGAAAGGAAAACACCACCAATCCGGAGACAGTTATCATGTGCAAAGAGATTGTTATGTCTGCGATTAAATGGTAGGGGAAATGGGATCACATCTACCATCACCCGACAGAGCACTCCAGCTACCCAGAAACAAAGTATCTGTGTTTCTTTCTTTCAAAGTTTCTTTCTGTGGAAAGAAACAAAGTTGCCCCTCACATCCCCTCTCACCTTAAATGTATCATTTCAACCCCCAAGAAAAACATAACATCTGTCTATCTATTCCTCTCATAATCTTATAAATGTCCATCCAGTCTCACCACAGCCTGCGCTGCTCTGGACAAAACAATAGATGTTTGTCCAACCTCTCGTTATAGCTCATGCCCTCTAATCTAGACATTATCCTGTACCCCTCTTTTACACCCTCTACTATTATTATGACATTTCACATTCTTAAAATAGTGACCCTAACTGACCTAAGACAGGGAATGTTTTCTAGGGAGTAAATGTCAGGAATTGTGAAAAACTGAGTTTAAATGTAATTGGCTACAGTGTGTGTAAACTTCTGACTTCAACTGTCGCAATTAACATGAAAAAGAAAATTTGCCATTGTATTAAGCAGATAAATGGCAAATTTTCTGTTTTCATGGATGAAACAACAAGCATTAAGACCACCCTAATAGATTATTTGAAACGTGAAAGTGTTAAGGCAGGTGATCCCCATTGTATGCTTTTAGATCTAATTGAATTGTCTGATCAGAAAGCTGCAACTATTTCTAAGCATCTATTGAACTGTCTCAATAACCATGGGTTTGATGACTCTTACTTGAAACAGAACCTTGTAGCTTTTGCTAGTGATGAAATGAACGTAATGCTTGGTGTCAAATCTGGTGTTGCTACAATTCTCAAGGAACATTAGCGTGATGTGACGATTTGGCACTGTCTTAATCACAGATTAGAACCTGCAGTAGGTGATTCAGTGAGAGAAGTTCACAGAAAAAATAAATCATTTTCAAACATTTACGGACATATTGTACTCTGTTTACAGTAGATTACCTCTGAGCTCTCTGAATGTATCTCTCAGAATCAGAATCAAGTTTATTATCACCAGCATGTGTCATGAAATGTGTTAACTTTGCAGCAGCAGTTCAAAGCAATGCATAATACAGAAGTGAACACAAAATAAAAGAATAAAAATAAATAACTAAATCAGTTACAGTATACGTATATCTGGGACACTTGCTCATTGTGATTTTTATAAATGACGGAGATGAGGAAGTGAGGAATGGTTAGTAATTCTGCTGACGACACAAAGGTTGGGGGTGTTGTGGACGGTGTTGAGGGCTGTCAGAGGTTACAGCTGGGCTGAGAACTGGCAAATGCAATTCAACCCAGTTAAATGTAAAGTGATTCATTTTGTTAAGTCAAACATGATGCAGAATCTAGCATTAATGGTCAGACTTGGCAGTGCAGAGGATCAAAGTGATCTTGGGGTCTGAGTCCATAGGACGCTCAAAGCTGCTACGCATGTTGACACTGTGGTTAAGGCGGTATACAGTGTATCAACCTTCATCAATCGTGTGATTGAATTCAGGAGCTGAGAGGTAAAGTCGCAACTATATAGGAGCCTTGTCACACCCCACTGTGCTCAGTTCTGGTCACCTCACTACAGGAATGATGTGGAAGCCTTAGAAAGGGTGTAGAGATTTACAAGGATGTTGCCTGGATTGGGGAGCATGCCTGATGGAAAAATGTTGAGTAAACTCGTCCTTTTCTCCTTGGAGCAACAGAGGATGAGAGATGACCTGACAGCAGTGCATAAGATTGATATTGAGTGGTATTGATCTTGTGGAAAGTCAAGGGCTTTTACCTAGGGCTGAAACTGTTGCCACAAGAGGGCACAGGTTTAAGGTGTTGGAGAATTGGTACAGAGGGATGTCAGGGACAAGTCTTTTACTCAGAGAGTGGTGAGTGTGTGAAATGGGCTGCCGGCAACGGTGCTGGAGGTGGATATGATAGGGTCTTTTTAGAGACTTTTGGATAGGTACCTGGAGACATCAGAGAAAAAAAGAGAAAAAACTAGCTTAGAAATCTCGAGGGCTATTGGTAACCTTAGATATTTCCAAGGTTGGGACATGTTGGCACAACTTTTTGGGCTAAAGTGCCTGTATTGTGCTGTAGGTTTTCTATGTTTTGGTGAATAGATTAAAATTCATGCAAGAAACAGAAAAACTATATATTTTAAAAGTGAGGTAATGTTTAGGGGTTCAATGTCCATTTAGCTATTGGATGGCAGAGGAGAAAAAACTGTTCCTGAATCACTGAGTGTGTGACTTCAAGCTTCTGTACCTCTCTATCTGATAGTAACATTAAGAAAAGTGTAAACCCTGGGTGCTGGAGGGCCTTAATAATGGACGCTACCTTTCTAATCCTCTGGTAATCTTATAAACGTCTATCCAGTCTCACCCCTGCCGGCACGGCTCCAGAGAAAACAAAAGAATTTTGTCCAACCTCTCGTTATATCTCATGCCCTCTAATCCAGGCAATTTCCTGGTAAACCTCTTCCGCATCCTCTCCAAAGCCCCGACATCCTTCCGAAAATGAGGGCACTCTAGGTGTGGTCTAACTAGCTGCAACACAACTTTCCGACTTTTGAACTCAAATGCTTCAACTAATAAAGAGAACCACGCCATTTGCCTTCTTAACCACCGGATCAATCTGTGCAGTCTCTTTCAGGGAGCGATGAACTTGGAGTCTGAGATCCCTCTGATCCTCAACACTGTTCAGGGTTTTACATTTAACAGTGTACTGTCTCATACATTCGACCTACCGAGATGATCATCACTGATCAAATCTCACTGAGATTTCTCAGATCCTGCTGAATTTGATGTCAAGTGCACAAGTACGGAGAAACACTGACTTGTAATAGCATCACAGGCAAGTACATTCAGAGAACACATGGAAAATAAATTATACAACTGTCTGTCAGTAACAATATAGAAACATGTTTTACGTCATCCTGCTAACATGATCAGAACAACAGGGGCTGAGCGGCGGCTCATCTCAGACGGTTCGGTGTGAAGGTCTCACAACCAGGACCGACCCCGGCAGAATCTGTGAAGGAAGCGAGGCGAGGCCGCCAGTTCGGGGAAGTTCATCCTCTCCCCCTTCAGGCTTCACCGATTGCCTTGTGCTTCTCTCCGCCCCCCACCACCTTTTATTCTCCAGTCCTGCCGAGGTTTTCGGCTGGTAACTTTGACTGTACTCTTTTCCTAGCTGTTACCCGGCCGGCTGAGTTCCTCCAGCATTTTGTGCGCGTTATTCGCATTTCCAGCATCTGCAGATTTATATATATATTTCTGTGAATAGATTAAAAATCGTGCAAGAAACAGAAAAACTATATATTTTAAAAGTGAGATAGTGCTTAGGGGTTCAATGTCTATTTAGCTATTGGATGGCAGAGGAGAGGAAACTTTTCCTGAATCACTGTGTGTGTGCCTTCAAGCTTCTGTACCTCTCTATCTGATAGTAACATTAAGAAAAGGGCAAACCCTGGGTGCTGGAGGGCCTTAATAATGGACGCTACCTTTCCAATCCTCTGGTAATCTTATAAACGTCTATCCAGTTTCACCACTGCCGGCACGGCTCCAGAGAAAACAAAACAATTTTGTCCAACCTCTCGTTAAGGTCTCACAACCCGGACCGACCTTGGCAGATTCTGTGAAGGAAGCGAGGCGATGCCGCCAGTTCGGGAAGGTTCATCCCCTCCCCCTTCAGGTTTCACCGATCGCCTTGTGCTTATCTCCGCCCCCCACCTCCTTTTATTTCGGCCGGTAACGTTGACTGTACTCTTTTCCTAGCTGTTACCCGGCCAGCTGAGTTCCTCCAGCATTTTGTGCCCGTTGCTCGCATTTCCCGCATCTGCAGATTTTCTCCTGTTTGAGTTTAACTCACTACCCACCGTCAGACCTCTCCGCTCGGGACCGGCTTCAGTACTCACCGAAGGGAAATTGCTGGTGTTGCCCCGCAGAGAATAATCCGTCCCGGCTCCCCGCTCCAAGAGGGAAGACCCCTCCCTATCCCGATCCGTCCGCCGACCCGCTTACACAAAGTACGAAAAAACGCAGGGCCAATCCCGGACTGAGCATGCGCGATGTGTATAACGCGTCATCGGTCGGTGGGCGGGGCCTCGGAAACAAAACTGCTGACGTTAGGTCTCCCACGTGACCCTATCTCTACTTCTCATTCCTCACACGCTGCCCGACCCACTGCCACATTTCCCACATTATTTCATTATTTCCCTATATTATTTTCATATTTACACCAGATACGTATTTAGTTGTTCCCTCCATATTTCCCCGATCCCTTTCCCTCCACCCCCAGGTCACAGAGTTCTCAGAGTTAGAGTTTCTATTCCCATCCCGATCAAACACACAATTCAGACCCACACATGAAATGTGCAGGTTTCAATTAAACACTAATTTCTGTTCACATTCCTCTGGCCTCACTGGACAGGAACACTGAAACATCAAGTGAGAAACAGGTGGGCCATTCAGTCCCTCAAACCCTCAACAAGATGGCGGCTGGTCTCCCATCTCAGCCACATGTTTCTGCGCGATCCTCATTTCCTCGATCTGTTAGGTCTCCACACATCTGCCGGCCTCTGTTTTATGGGAGGACGATCACTGAGTCTTCAGCGCCCTCTGTGGTGGGGATTTACAGACATTTACCACCCTCAGAGTGGAGACATTTCCCCTCATCTGAATCCCGGTCAGTCCACCCCAATTTTAAGAGAATGCGATCCCTGGTTCAACCGGTAATGATGTTGTGCTTTTCAATGTGTTAACCTCTCATTCTTCGATTTTCTAAAACAAATCATTCTTCATATGATTATCCACCACTCCAGGGGTCAGTCTGGTGAATCTTCATTGCACTCTCAATAACAAATACTATCTGAACACTTTGCTAATCCTCTATGGAATTAATTTCCATCTTCTGCAGCCCCGTGTTGCCTCAACCACTCAATTTTGTTCTTTTGTCTGTATAACCCGTGCTAGTATGGGCAGAGGGATTTTACACCTTATTCCAGGTACAATCTCAACAAATCTCAATTTTGCCCGGACCATTGGCACCGCTTGCAGGGCAACAGTCTGCCAGTGTTTGCCTTCCAATGTGGTGAATCCCTTTGCTCGCCACCACCTTCTGCTCAGACATTTCCACAGATGAGCCCCTTCTGTCCCCACCGGGACAAACATCCTGTCCGCCCCCTCTCACACCATCTTCATCCTTTCAATAAAGTCCACTCACTCTCTCCCCGGGGAACCGGCATCAAACCGACGGGCTGAGCGGTCTCCTCCTACCTCTCAGTGATATATCAGAATCCGGCCGCAGGAGACGCTACACAAACGCCCCCAACTTCCCTTGGAGGGAAATGGAAATAAATCAGAAAGCGGACATTTACTTTGGGATTTGTTCCGCCCTGACGGGAGATGGACACTTGAGCAGGAAACGGTTTCAGCGGGGTAACACCCACCCGGCTTGTCCATCTTCGTTACTGGTTGTGACCAGTGATTGACATCGCTTCTCACCAATGGGAATAGCGCAGTCCCAAAAGCTTTGGTTTTCAGCCGTGGGGGAGGGGTGGTCACGCAATGGGTAGCTCAACCGTTAAACCGATAAAGCTCGAGCTCTCCAACGCCTGGATGACGTAAGACACCACGCACGAGAGGGCAAATCCCGAGGTGGGGAACCCATGTGTGACGTAAGGCGCGTGGATTCGCCTGTGTGACGTCACCTGTGGGGGAGCTCTTGTAATTAAGAACACCTTAATGGAGGTTTCTAATGATTTCAGTGGGACAACAACATTAATCACGGGTTTCATCACTGAACCCAGTGTTGTGAGATGTAAAGTCCCCTGTTAAGTGTCCGGCTGTGCCGTGTTGTTGGTGGAGTGGGCAGCGTGGTGTTTGTCTCGATTCGGGTCACAACACCAGAATTGCCAGCGGGGTCCTCTCGTCCCTGCAGTCTTTGTCCCCCGGTAAACTCAACACGCTGACACTGCGGACCATAGATACCCCTTCCTCTCAGAGTCAGGGAATCACTCAGACAGCTGATCGCTGAGAGGAATTATATTTATTGGTCAGTAAAGTTCGTCCAGATTCGTTTGGGCGGATTTGATGAGGAGTTCGGGGTGTCACAGTGAAAGGGCCGGACGGCTGAACTCTCTCCGTTCTCCAAACATCCTTCCAGGAGAGGCGACACTTCACCTGTGAATCTTCCGGGGTCCGCCCGTTGTGCTCCCGATGCCGCCGCCTCTACACTGGTGACACCAGCTCTTCCGCAGTTGTGCGGGGTAGGGTTGTTTTTTTTTTGGGGGGGGGAATCGATGTTATTGTTCCCTTTTGTGCGGGAGGGGTGGGTTTTGGGGGTTGATGATCGGGATGCCGTTCTTGTTGATGTGGGGGGTGGGGTGGGAGTTTGATTTTTCTCTCTGAAAGACTTTCATGCTCTTTCTTTGTTTTGTGGTTCTCTGGAGAAAAATAAACGCAAGAGTTGTTCGGGGATGCCTGCTTTGATAATAAACTGACCTTTGAACTATCCGCTCCCAGCGGGACTTCCCGGTGTCCAAACATTTTCATTCCGATTCGCATTCCCGTTCCCGTTCCGACGTGTCAAACCATCGCCTCCTCTCGTGCCAGTTTAAGGCCACCCTCATCGTCCAGGATCTGCACCTTATAATCCGTCTGAGTCGCGCCCTCCCCAAACTGATGGCATGAATATCGATTTCTCCTTCCAGTGAACAATTCTCCCTCCCTCCCACTCCCTCTCTTCCTCTCTGACTTTTCACGTCCTCTCACGTGCTTAGCACGTCTGTCTGGTTCCACTGCTGCGATTCTCCACTCTCCTCTCCTATTGGATTCTATTTTCTTCTGCTCTTGAGCTTTCCCATCTACCTGGCTTCACCTGTCACCATTCAGCCAGCCATTTCCTCGATTTTACTAGGATATTTCCCTCATTCCATCTCAGTCCTGAAGGAGGGTTCAATTAGAAACCTCGACTATTGGCTCTTTTCGATAAATGCTGCCTGAGTTCCGCCAGCATTTTGTGTGATTTCCAGCATCTGCAGATTTTGCCGTGTTGGTCAATTACCTGTCAGTTGGAGGGGTTGGGTGGAAGAGTGGATATGGCCGGTGCAGAGAGAACAACCGTACAGAGCCTCGACGTTGATTTCTTTCTCTTCATTCCTGAATCGGAACTTCCCACCTTTGAACTGGAGAGATGTCTATGAGATTCCGATCTGCACCACAGTCGATGGGTGAAAAGGAAACTGAGAGCATTACACAACTAGAGGAAGCTGACTGCTGAGAGAACCAATCCGTCAGGATTCCCCTCCCTGCTGACGGGTATTCTCTTTTACAGAACGCTTGGAACATGCGCCCGGAATTGTCCTGGATCACCACAAGAGTCAGAAAACTTTTCTCCTGCTCCACTCTGATTCCTCTTGAGACAGGCACACGCGCTCAACTTGCATAAGCTCCTCCATGGACCAGATGCTGTGTCGCGAAGGAGGAGCCAGTCAGTTATCCAGTCGTCAAGTGGAACAGACAGATTAATCATTTCATCCAGACTACCCTGCTCGTCCCGGACTGCGATCTCACGTAGGACCCCTGCATTCAGTCCACACTGGAGGGCAGTGATGAGCGATCTCTGATGCAAACCCCTCTCTCCTGCAGGCGTGCGGGATTTAACTGCCCCGGTAAAATGTCGAACAGGCTGAGTGGAGGTCCATCTGGAAGATAGACCATGTACGCCAGTTTTTGCCCACCGTTACCAAAACAACCAGGCTGGGCATGGAATGTCAGCTCGCATTTGGGAATAAACATCCTGCAACAAACAGGATCAGCATAATTTCCGCCTGGTTGTGAAATATATATATAGGTTCGGATACGGCCCAAGTGCGGAACAACAGACACTGAAGCAGGTCGATAGTACACACACTTTAATGCGAACAGAGTCAGAGAAAAGAGTAAAAGCTACGCCAAACAGGGCCATTAACTAAAATTCTCAAAAGGAAAATGAAGCCTACAGTGTGGTTGAAAGGAATAACTGAATATAAAATGAACAACAACAACACACAAAATGCTGGTGGAACACAACAGGCCAGGCAGCACCTGTAAGGAGACTCTTCATCCTGACGAAGGGTCTCGGCCCGAAACATCGACAGTGCTTCTCCTTATAGTTGCTGCCTGGCCTGCTGTGTTCCACCTGCGTTGTTTGTGTGTTGCTGTTTGTATTTCCAGCATCTGCAGATTTCCTTGTGTTTACTAATATAAAATGAATATTGGGAGTCAGTTTCCTCAAACACTCCAATTTCTCAGGCAAGGCCAAAAGTAAGCAGGCAGAGATCACACTGAAATAATAATTAGCCAGGGGCCCTGTCACGACCACAGATTCGGCAGCACAGCAGCTACGGCAGTTGCGCTCGTGAGGATGCAAGTGTCAGCTAATTATCATTTCATTGTGATAGCTTTTAACTCAATTCTTTCTGTCATAGTGCCAGGCGCAGCCCCTGAGTCGGAACAGAACTGTATCTGTTGGAGGACCTGGATGAGCGGCTTGTCCAAGGTATCCTTAGCCACAATACACTGTATTAAATTGCAGGGGGATGGGAATCAGAATGCCAGGACAGTTAATGTTGAGTTGTGGAGGCAGATGTTGGGAAGACTGCAGACAGAGCAAGGAATCAAAGGTTGAGCATGGTGCGACTACTGACCCGAGCTGCATTTATTTCAATACAGGAAGTATCGGAGAAAAGTTGTGTAACGAGCTGGAGATGAGGGAGCTGGTTGGGCAGACAGAGGCAACGTGTAGTGAGGAGAGGCAGTCGATAGGGCAAAATTGCAGTCAAAAAGATGCAACATAAATGGTGGACAATATCGAAAAGTGTGCATACAGAAATGAAGATGTTATATTTGAATGGAGCAGTATACAGACTAAGGCACATAGACTTGCAGCACAGTTGCCAATCGGAATGATGTTATTGGCGTCTCTGAGTAATCTAAAAGGGTGGATACAAGGCTGAACTGAATAGTGGCTGAAAAAAATAGCCTGGTGCTTAAAGTCCAAGGATACACGTTATATCAAAACAAAGCAGGAAGGGAGAGTGAGCGGCGTTGCTCTGTTGGTGAAAGATAAATCAAATTATTCGAAAGAGGAGACATACGGTTGGAAGACGCTGATTCTTTGCGAATACAGGGGAGGAACTGCAAGGGTAAAACGACAGTGATGAGAGTTGTATACAGACTCAAAAACAGTGGTAAGAATTTGGCTTCCAAACTTCAAAGGGGGATAAAAAATGCTTGCTCAAGGAGTGTCCCTTCTGGCACCTGGCTATCTTCCTCAGGAATTGGGCCTTAATCACCTCATTTTGTTCCCAATCATTCCCAGGTTCCACTAACTGCAAACACGTGTTTTCTATCAGCAACTGCAGTGTAAAAATCCTGTGACCACAAGGAGCTGCCAGTTTATTGGTCGACTCGTGTACGAGTAACCTCGTTCCATGGTTCTTAGGACGATCAGTTCTAAGTCCAGCATCATTCCTGAATTCTCTACTAAAACCAAGACTCCGGGTAAAGACTCCCCTGGCACCAATTCCGCGCTCGCTACGACCGTAACGCCTCTCGACTCGGCCTCCGCGCCCGAGTTCAGCATTTGGGTTCGTTCCAGCGCCACGTCCTTGCAACAGAACGAACTGGCCACGATGAACCCAGCGGACCCAGGATCCTATTGGGCAACTACGACCAACTACTTCGGGAGATCACGGAAAACCTTCGGACACTGACCACGAATGTACAGAAGGTCAGTGAACAAGCGGACCAGGTCTCCGCTTCTTTTTCTCCGTCCCCTCCAAGAACCCCGGTTACCCAAACTGCACCGCTCGGGATGGCTTTGCCCCCGGAATCAGCAATACCATCCCCTCGAGAGCCGTATGTATCCGAGCCTGAACCCTACACAGGGGACCTGGGTATGGGCCGGGCCTTCCTGCTACAATGCTCCCTGGTTTTCGAGCTGCAGCCACGTACCTACACCTCCGACAAATCAAAGATTGCGTACATCATGGGGCTGCTATGAGGGGTAGCCTTGGCTTGGGCAACCGACCAGAGGCTTGTTTCTCCTACTCCTCCTTTGTCGCTGAAATGAGGAAAGTCTTCGAACTATGCATTCGCAGGAAGGACGCCGTGAAACGGCTGCTTACTCTTCATCAGGCTTCGCGAAGAGTGGCCGGGTATTCCACTGAGTTCCGGACCAGGTGGAATGACAAGGCCCTACGCGAGGTGGCCCGACAGGGCCCCTCGGACCAGATAAAGGATGAGTTTGCCGCGAGGGACGACACGGACTGTCTAGACTCTCTGATCTCACCAGTCATTCAATTAGATCATCGACTTCGAGAACGTCTGAGAGAGAAGACCCGTTACTTCGTTCCTCGGTCCATCCCACGGTCCACCTTAACTTCTTCAACCAGCTCTAACCTCTCTCCCACTTCCTTTCCTCGCAGAGCTCGCGCTCCTACTGCTCCGCTGAGTTTGACGACACTCTCTTCAGCCCCCTGAGACTCGGATGCAGATCCCAGCTACTGTGAATTACCAACGACGGTCTCTGTCCCGATCCGCTTTGGTGGATTCCGGTGCCGAGGGCAACCTGCTGGATGAGGACATGGCCTCCCAGACTGGAATACCTCGCGAGCTGCTAACTACACCCCTGAAGGTTGGGGCCTTGGATGGAAGACTGCTGGCTCGGGTGACCCACCGTACACTTCCCCTGACCCTGATCCTATCAGGTAACCATCGAGAGGAGGTGCTATTCAGTCTCATTCGTTCACCTCAATCTCCGGTAGTTCCAGGGTATCCATGGCTGAAACAAATCTCACATCGACCGATCTACCGGGAGGATAGCCAAATGGAGCCAGACTGAGATGTACTGAGAGACTTAATTAATCAGTTTGTATTATTTTACGTCAATGATATCCTGATATTTTCTGGCACCCCCAAGACCACGTTCATCGTGTCCGTCAAGTCCTCCAGAGACTGTGGGAAAAACAATTATTTGTGATGGTGGAGAAATGTGATTTCCACCTTCCTTTGGTCAGCTTCCTGGGTTGTATCACCGAGAGCGGGCAGGTGAGAGAAGACCCCGAGAAGATCCGGCCAGTGGAAGAATGGTCGAGGCCTACGACCCGCAAACGACTTCAACAATTCCTGGGCTTTGCAAATTCCTACCGCCGATTTATCAGAGACTACAGTCGAGTGGCGCCATCCCTATACCCGGCTTACCTCGCCTACTACCCCTTTCTGTTGGGATTCTGAAGGTGACTCGGCGTTAACCAACCTGAAGAGGCGTTTCACCACCGATCAAGTTCGGATGAAAAGCTTCTCCCCTGCAACTTCGATTCTCGCCAACTTCCCCAACCGAGCGGCATTACGATGTGGGGAATCAGGTGCTCCTGGCAGTGAAACTAGTACTGGAAGAATGGAGACACTGGCTGGAGGGGGCAGAACAAACGTTTGTGGTATGGACTGATCATAAGAACCTGGGGTATATTCAGACCGCCAAACGTTTGAACTCCCGCCTGGTCTGTTGGGCATTATTTTTCCGACGTTTCAACGTTTCCCTCACATACCATCCAGGGTCCAGGAACGGGAAGCCAGACGCGCTCTCCCGCCAACACAACTCCAAGGAGGACACTTCCATCCCAGGGACTGTCCTCCCACCATCCTGTCTGGTTGCCACCCTCACTTGGGAGATCGAGTCGAAAGTAAAAGAAGCCCAATGGGATGACCCCGGCTCCGGCAATGGACCCGGCGATCACCTATTTGTGTCCGTCAGGCCTCAGGTTCTTCAATGGGGTCACACGTCTCCGTTCGCCTGCAGCCCCAGGAGTAACCAGACCCCAGCGCTCCTGAAAAAAAACACTTTCGGTGGCCGTCCATGGAGGCGGATACCCCTTCCTATGTTTCGGCATGTTCCATCTCTGCCCGGAGAAAAGCCTCGTAACGGCCACCTGCGGGTTTACTTCGTCCTCTGCCTGTCCTTGGTCACACCTCGCCCTAGACGTGGTCACCGATCTAACATCTTCACATGGGATCACCACCATACTCACCGTGGTAGCACTCCCTAAACTCCCTTCCTCTTAAGAAACCGCAGATCTTCTCATCCGCCACGTCTTCCGCCTCCGATCGAGGTCCTCAGTTCATCTCACTGGTATGGAAGGCCTTCTGTCAATCCTTGGGTACAACGGTCTGCCTGTCATCCAGCTTCCACTCCCAGACGAACAGGCAGATGGAACGGGTCAACCAAGACTTGGAGGAGACACTACGTTGTGTAATAGCCAACAACCCGTCGACTTGAAGCGACCACCTCCCGTGGGTTGAGTACGCCCACAGCTCTGTAGTAAGCTCAGCCATTGGACACTACGTTGTGTAATAGCAAACAACCCGTCGACTTGAAGCGACCACCTCCCATGGGTTGAGTACGTCCACAGCTCTGTAGTAAGCTCAGCCATTGGAAGTTCCCCATTTGAGTGTTCCCTGGGGTACGAACCCCCGCTGTCCCCCGCGCAGGTAGAGGATATTGCAGTACCATCGGTTCAGGACCATATCGATCGGTGTTTTAAGGTGTGGGAGGAAACACGCACGGCCCTACTCAGATCAGCAAGACGTAATAAGAAGACAACCGACCGAAACTGGACTTCGGTGCCCGAGTACCAACAAGGGCAGATGGTGTGGCTTTCATCCAGGGACATCCTGCTGAGGAACGATCATAGGAAACTTGCCGCTTGCTTCGTGGGACCATTCAAGGTCGAAAGTGTTATCAATCCTGCAGCGGTTCGCCCAAAATTACCAAGATTCATGCGCATCCACCCAACTTTTCATGTTTCCCAGTTAACGGAGTTTCCGTCAGCCCCTTGTGTCCCCCGCTGAGACGCCCCACCTGCCCGGATCATCGATGACCATCTGTCATACACTGTCCGAAGACAACTGGATGTGCGCCGTAGGGGCAGGGGTCTCCAATGCCTGGTAGACTGGGAAGGGTATGGTCCAGAAGAGCGTTCCCCCGCTCCTTCATCATCGACCCATCCCTCATCCAAGATTTTCATCGGGGCCATCCAGACAGGCCTAGAGGATCGCCTGGCAGCTCCCGTTGAGGGAGGAGTAATGCAATGGTCCCTTCTGGCAATCGCCCACCTGGCTATTTTCCTCAGGAATTGGGCCTCAGTCACCTCGTTTAGTTCCCAATCATTTATCAGCAAATGCATTCTAAAAGCCCTGTGAGCACAACAAGGAGCTACCAGTAAGTTGGTCGACTCTGGTGTCAGTAACCTCGTTTCATGGTTCTTAGGACTACCAGTTCTAGGTCTAGCATCACTCCTGGATACCGACTCCATTAATAACGTCTCCCGACTCTGCCTCCTCATCCGTGTTCTGCACTTGGGTTCATCCACCGCCACGCCCGAGTAACACTCTTGCCTCGCTTTCACTCTTTATATATCTGAACAACTTTTGATGCTTGATGTTTTTGTCTAACTTACCTTAATTTTTAATCTTGTCTCTCTTGTGTATTCTTTTTAGTTGTCTCCTTTTGTTCATGTAAAAGCTTTCCAATCCTCCGACTTCCCACTAGTTTCTGGCTATATTATATCAAAAACAGAAACAGAAGAAAATCTGTGCATGTTGGAAATCCAAGCAACACATAAACAAAATACTGGAGGAAACTAGGAGGTTAGGCAGCATAGAAGGGAAATAGTAAACCGTTGACGTTTCGGGCCAAGACCCTTCATCAGGACTGGGGGAAAATCAAGAGACGTCAGAGGAAGAAGTGTGGGGGGAAAGGGGTAGAAGAAAAGGTAAGTGATGGGTAAACAGGGAACGGGGAGTAGTGAAGGATAAAACTTCTTAGGATAGAATTTCCTTCACGATTCTCGAAGATCATTGCTAATGCCTCCACATCTCTTCAGCTGCCTCTTTCAGATCTCTGGGGTGTACATCATCTGGTCCATCTGTCATATTTACCTTCAGACCATTTGTTTCCGAACAAGCTTCTCCCGAGTAACGTAATTGTACGCATTCAGACCACTGACATCTGGGACCTCCATATTCCTGTCAGCATCTTCGACAGATAAGAGTGGTGTACAAGACTTATTCAGTTCACCCGCCATAATCCTTGCACTCCCACCCCATTCCTACCTCTCCAGCATCATTTTTCAGTGGTTTGATATCCACTTCCACCTCCCTTTTATGCTATATGTACCTGAAGAAAACAATGGTATTGTAGCGGTGTGCTACACGCAGCGCTAAAATTACGACACGGAGTCGGTAACTGCAGTCGAAGGAAAAACTTTATTCGAAATCCTCAGCCACACTTTTAAGCCTCCCTCAACCCCCCCCCCCCCCCCCCCCCCCGTGGCGATGAGGCTCCAAAGCTCTGTGCTCGCAAACCCCCGTAGGCTATCTAATTGTGAGCCGGTTCGGATGTGCCAGGAAATGTCGCCACATAACCCCCCCGAACCCCAGAACCGGCGATACACCCCCCAATGTCCACAGTCTGGGCCAGAACCTGCTTGGGAGGGCGGCCTCTGCGCCGAGGTGCCGGAAACTCGGCCGGTTGCGCCTGGTCTACATGGGCCAGTCTGAGGCGGTCCACCGTGAAAACCTCCTCTTTCCCCCCAACGTCCAGCACGAACGTGGACCCGTAGTTCCGGAGCACCATAAACGGCCCCTCGTATGGCCGCTGCAGCGGTGGCCAATGCCCGCCCCTTCATACAAACACAAACTTACAGTTCTGTAGGTCTTTGGGTACGCAGGTCGCGTTCCGCCCGTGCTGCGAAGTGGGTATGAGGGCCAGGTTACGGAGCTTCTCGCGTAGTCTGCCCCGGACTGCTGCGGTATCTTCCTCTTGCCCCCGTGGGGCTGGTAGCAGCTCCCCGGGGACGACCAGGGGCGCGCCGTATATCAACTCGGCCGACGAGGCGTGCAGGTCGTTCTTGGGCGCTGTGCGGATGCCGAGTAGGACCCAGGGAAGCTCGTCCGCCCAGTTGGCTCCTCGCAAGGGGGCCATGAGGGCCGACTTCAGGTGACGGTGGAAACGCTCCACTAGCCCGTTCGACTGTGAGTGGTAGGCAGTGGTGTGGTGCAGCTGAGTCCCCAAAAGGCTGGCCATAGCTGACCACAGGCTGGAGGTGAAATGGGCGCCTCTGTCGGAGCTAATGTGGGCCGGTACACCAAAGCGAGATATCCAGGAGGCGATCAGGGCTCGGGCGCATGATTCGGAGGTGCTGTCGGTGAGCGGGACCGCCTCTGGCCATCTTGTGAACCGGTCCACGATAGTCAGGAGGTGCCGCGCTCCGCGCGACACTGGCCGGGGGCCCACGATATCCACATGAATGTGGGCGAAACGCCGGTGGGCGGGATGGAACTGCTGCGGTGGGGCTTTGGTGTGCCGCTGCACCTTGGCCGTCTGGCAGAGCATGCACGTTTTGGCCCATTCACTGACCTTTTTGCGGAGTCCGTGCCAAACGAACCTGGAAACCATCCAGACAGTTGTCCGGATGGAGTGATGCGCCAAGTTATGAATGGAGTTGAAAACACGGCACCGCCAGGCTGTCGGGACGACGGGACGGGGCTGGCCGGTGGCGACGTCACAGAGTAGGGTCCTCTCACCTGGGCCTACGGGGAGGTCCTGGAGCTGCAAACCGGAGACTGCGGTTCTGTAACTCGGAATCTCCTCATCCTCCTGCAGCGCCTCTGCCAGTGCCGCAAAGTCTACCTCTTGGGAAAGGGTATGAACGGTAGGGCGAGAGAGCGCATCCGCCACGACATTGTCCTTACCCGAGACGTGCCGGACATCCGTCGTGTATTCAGAGATGTAGGACAGGTGGCGTTGCTGGCGAGACGACCAAGGGTCGGACGCTTTCGTAAACGCAAAGGTAAGCGGTTTGTGGTCCGTGAACGCGGTGAAGGGCCGACCTTCTAGGAAGTACCTGAAATGCCGGATTGCCAGGTAGAGCGCCAACAGTTCCCGGTCGAAAGCACTGTACTTGAGCTCGGGTGGCCGCAGATGTATGCTGAAAAACGCCAGGGGTTGCCATCGACCTGCGATGAGTTGCTCCAGCATCCCACCGACTGCCGTGTTAGATGCGTCCACTGTGAGGGCGGTAGGGGCGTCCATTCTGGGATGTACTATCATTGAGGCGTTCGCCAAAGCTTCCTTCGTTTGAACGAAAGCGGCGGCGGACTCCTCCTCCCAGGTAATGTCCTTGCTCGGAATCGACATCAGGGCGAAAAGGGGGCGCATGATCCGGGCAGCTGAAGGGAGGAAGTGGTGGAAGAAATTGACCATACCTACGAATTCCTGAAGGCCTTTGATCGTGGTGGGTCGGGGAAAGTGGCGGACCGCATCCAGCTTAGCGGGCAGAGGGGTTGCCCCGTCTTTCGTAATCCTGTGGCCCAGGAAGTCAATGGTATCGAGTCCGAACTGGCATTTGGCGGGGTTGATTGTAAGACCGTACTCACTCAGTCGGGCGCAGAGTTGACGGAAGTGGGACAGATGCTCCTGACGACTGCTGCTGGCTATGAGGATGTCATCCAAATAGATGAACGCGAAGTCCAGGTCCCGTCCCACCGCGTCCATTAACCGCTGGAAGGTCTGTGCGGCATTCTTCAGGTCGAACGGCATGCGGAGGAACTCGCAAAAAGCCAAACGGGTTGATGAGAGCCGTTTTGGGGACGTCGTCAGGATGCATCGGGAGTTGATGGTACCCTCGGACGAGGTCTACCTTGAAGAAGATCAGTGCGCCGTGCAGGTTTGTTGCAAAGTCCTGAATGTGCGGCACAGGGTAGCGGTCCGGAGTGGTAGCCTCGTTCAGCCTGCGGTAGTCGCCGCACGGTCTCCAGCCTCCCGTCGCTTTGGGCACCATGTGCAGGGGGGAGGCCCATGGGCTGTCGGACCGCCGGATGATCTCCAATTCCTCCATCCTCTGGAACTCCTCCTTCGCCAGTCGGAGCTGTGGTCCCTGGGTCGGGATGTGGTGCTGTACGCCGTGCCTGGGCATGGCCGCTGTGAACTGCGGTGCCAGAACCGATGGGAGATCCGCCAGAACCCTGGTGAAGTCGTTGTTGGACAGCGTGATGGAGCCGAGGTGAGGGGCTGGCAACTGGGCTGCACCCAGGGAAAACGTCTGAAAGGTCTCGGCGTGTACCAGTCTCTTCCTGGGCAGGTCGACCAGTAGGCTGAGAGCTCGCAAAAAATCCGCACCCAGAAGCGGTTGGGCTACGGCGGCCAGTGTGAAGTCCCACGTGAACTGGCTGGAACCGAACTGTAGCTGCACCTGACGGGTGCCATAGGTCCTTACTGTGCTGCCATTCACGGCCCTCAGGGGGGGGGACCCGGTGCCCTGCTGCGGGTGTCGTAACTCGTCGGAGGTAAAACGCTGATCTCAGCCCCAGTATCGACCAAAAACCGGCGACCCGACCTTCTATCCCACGCATACAGGAGGCTATCCCGATGGCCAGCCGCCGTAGCCATCAGCAGCGGCTGGACCTGGCGTTTCCCGGGTACATGCAGGGCGGGCGACAACGGCGGGCTTCTGCGCCCCACCGCTGGTGGTAGAAGCACCATTGGGCCGGGGGTTGGCGGGCTCTGCGGCCGGGCCTGGACTGGTTTGCTGCCGGGAGCGTGGTTGGGAGATCTGTGCGATGGACGCCCCGCTCACCTTTTTGGCGTTCCACAGCAAGTCCCCCCGGGCTGCCACTTTCCGGGGGGTCACTGAAATCCGCGTCGGACAGCAGCAGGCGTATGTCCTCGGGCAGCTGCTCCAGGAATGCCTGCTCAAACATGAGGCAGGGTGTGTGTCCGTCGGCGAGAGACAACATCTCATTCATTAAAGCCGATGGAGGTCTGTCGCCCAAGCCATCCAGGTGCAGTAAACGGGCAGCCCGATCGCGCCGTGAGAGTCCGAAAGTCCTGAGGAGCAGGGCTTTGAATTCCGTGTACTTGCAGTCTGCCGGGGACGACTGTACGAACTCCGCGACCTGGGCCGCTGTGTCCTGGTCGAGGGAGCTCACGACGTAGTAGTAGCGGGTGTCTTCTGAGGTGATCCGGCGAACGTGGAATTGGGCTTCGGCTTGCTGGAACCATAGGTTCGGTCGCTGTGACCAGAAACCCGGCAGTTTCAACGAAACCGCATGAATAGAGGCGACGTCGGTCATTTGTGGTCCAAAAATCGTTTGGACCGTCGGGGTCACCAATTGTAGCGGTGTGCTACACGCAGCGCTAAAATTACGACACGGAGTCGGTAACCGCGGTAGAAGGAAAAACTTTATTCGAAATCCTCAGCCTCTCTTTTAAGCCTCCCTCAACCTGCCCCCCGTGGCGCAGAGGCTCCAAAGCTCTGTGCTCGCAAACCCCCGTAGGCTATCTAATTGTGAGCCGGTTCGGATGTGCCAGGAAATGGGTCGCCACAGTATCTTCTTTATTACTGGCTAGCTCTCCAATGTATTCCATCTTTTCCTCCATAATTATTTTAGTTGCATTGTGTTTTTTAAAAGCTTCCCAATCCACTAACTTCCCAGCAATTTTTGCTCTATGCCTCTTCGTTGGTTTTTATGCTGTCTCTGGTGTCTCTTATCAGCCACGGTTTCGTCACCTTACCTTTATAATTCTACTTCTTCTTTGTGATGTGTAAATCCTATGCCTTCCGAATTGCTTCCAGGAATTTCTGCCACTGCTGCTCGGTTTTCATCCGTACACAAGTTCCTTACACATCACTTTTGACCAATTTTTCTTTTATGCCTCTCTAAATCTCTTTATTCCACATCCGACTTCGGCTTCTTCTCTAATGTCAGGGTGAATTTGATCATATTAAGATCACTTCTCTTTAAGAGTTCTTTCAACTTCAGTGACCTAATTAATTCCGGTTCGTTATAACACCCAATCAAGAGTAGCTGATCCCCATCTGGGCTCAACCACGAGCTGATCTAAAAAAGCAGCCTGCAGGCATTCTGGGAATTCCTCCTCTTGAGACCAACACCATCCTAATTTTCCTAATCACCTGCATGACAGTCCCCCATTACTACCGTAACATTGCCCTTTTGGCACGCATTTTCTACCCTCCAGTGTAACCTTTGGACCACATACTTACTACTGTTTGGAGGTCTCTATACAATTCCTATCAGGGATTTTTGTTTACATTTCCTGTTCCTTAATTCTAGCCACAGATTCTGCACCTTCCAACCTTATGCCACCTCTTTCTAATGATTTTATTTAATATTATACCTACAAAGCCGCACAAACCCACTACCAGCTTGTTCCTGGCTTGTTCTTACAATAAACAGGTAGGTATCTGGGAAACAAGAGGACCTGCAAACACAAAGTGCCCTGCAGATGCTGTGGTCTAATCAAGACGTACAAAAAACGCTGGGTGAACTCAGCAGGTCGAGCAGCATCCGTTGAAAGAAGCGGTCAAAATGAGGACCTGCAGATGCTAGAAATCTAGGGAACGACACACAAAGTGCTGGAGGAGCTCAGCATGTCAGGCAGCATATAGGGATGGGAATCAACACTTTGGGCCAAGACCCTTCATCGGGGCTCTTGATTCCCACGTATGTGGAAAATCAACAAGCAAAGAAAATAGGAAGTAGAGGAAATACAAACCTCATTTCTTGAAAAGTTGGGATGTTTTCCAAAATGCAATAAAGACAAAAATCTGTGATGTTAATTCACGTGAACCATTATTTAACTGACAAAAGTACAAGGAAAAGATCTTCAATAGTTTTACTGACCAACTTAATTGTACTTTGTAAATATACACACATTTAGAATTTGATGGCTGCCACACACTCAGCAGAAGTTGAGACAGAGTTAAAATAAGATTGCAAAGTGCACAGAATATTCAAGTAACAGTGGTTTGGAAGACTCCACATTAAGCAGGCTAATAGGTACCATGACTGGGTATAAAAGTAGCATCCATCAGAGGCTCAGTCTTTGCAAACAAGGATGGGTCGTGGCTCACCCGTTTGTGCCAAAATTCATGAGAGAATTGTTAGTCAGTTCAAAAGGAACATTTCCCAACACAAGATTACAGAGTATTTAGGTCTTTCAACATCTACATTACATAATATTGTGAAAAGATTCAGAGAATTCAGAGACATCTCAGTGCTTAAAGGGCAAGGTCGGAAACCACTGTTGATTTCGCGTGATCTTCGAGCCGTCAGGCGGCACTGCCTCGGAAACCGTCATGCTACAGTGACAATTATAGCCACCTGGGCTCGGGAGTACTTCGGAAAACCATTGTCACTTAAAACAGTCCGTCGCTGCATCCAGAAATGCAACCTGAAACTTTATTACGCAAGGAGGAAGCCATACATCAACTCTATGCAGAAACGCCTGCGAGTTCTCTGGGCCCGAGCTCATCTCACGTGGACCGAAAGACTGTGGAACGATGTGCTGTGGTCATATCACATTTCATCTAATTTTCGGAAAACAACAGGCGTCGAGTTCTCCGTGCCAAAAATGAGAACAACCATCCTGATTATTATCAGCGAAAGGTGCAAAAGCCAGCATCTGTGATGGTATGGGGGTGCATCAGTGCCCACGGCAATGGGTGAGTTACATGTATGTGAAGGTACCATTGACTCTGAGGCGTATATTAGGATTTTAGAGAGACATATGTTGCCATCAAGGCGGCGTCTCTTCCCGGGAAGTCCATGCTTATTTCAGCAGGACAATGCTAGACCACATTCCGCACGGAACATCGTGGTTTTGTAGACACAGAGTGCGTGTGCTTGACTGATCTGCTGCCAGTCCACATCTATCTCCTGTTGAAAATGTATGGCGCATCATGAAGAGGATAATCAGACAACGGAGACCACGGACTGTTGTGCAGCTGCCGTCTTATATCAAACAAGAATGTACAGAATTTTCAATTGCAAATCTACTACAATTAGTATCCTAAGTTCCAAAATGATTAAAAAGTGTTATTAAAAGGAAAGATGATGTAACACAATGGTAGACATGCCTCTGGCCTAACTTTTGTTGTGTTGCAGCCATCAAACTCTAAACTTATATCTATTTCCAAAATAAATTAAGTTAGTCAGTAAAGCTACTGAAAATATTTTCTTTGTACTTTTGTCAGTTAAATAAAGGTTTACGTGAATTAACATATCTCAGATTTTTGTTTTTATTCCATTTTGGAAAATATCCCAACTTTTCTGGAAATGGGGTTTGTAGAAAAATCTTTTGACAAAATTTAGTTCAAGGCTTAAAAAACTCCAAAACAGAGCTCGATAGTTAACAAATACAACAGAGGGAATACGAGCTTCCATCAATACCAACATTAACTATTTTTTAATAAAAATGTTGGTCCGATTTCAATCAGTAAAATTTACAAAGATATATAAGAACTTTAGAAAACTTTAGAAAAGACTATTTGCTCTCAAACCCACTTAGATTAACACCACCTTGGACAGAAGGAGGAACAGAAACAACACATATGAAAAAAAAATACACAAGAGTCAGATAAAACTATGAATTTATTTTCATCAAAAATGAACAGGATTCAGTACTCCATGTGTGTATATGCAATTCTGATAAGCAATACAGACCAGAAAAGTTCAGTGCGATGCCCACTGAGAGAAAATGAATCATCACTGTGGAATGAAACATTAAGCACTAGAATGAGTATGACTCTCCATGGCAGACATCCCAGTGATCTGAGAAGATGAGATGGTGACGAAGTAGCATCGAGCACCTGACTGAGAGTTGGGGACCTCTTCCCAAAAACAGAGGGGTTCCTTGCAGAAATACAGGACAAGGTGGTTAACAAAAGAAAGAAAACAAAATCAAAAATACTTTAAATACAACAAACAAGGCAGTAAGTACAGAAAATGCCAAGAGAAACCAGACACAATCCAACACAGTCCAGGATCCTGCAGCAGTTTAACTCAATCTGATTACTTACAAAGCTACAAACAAGTGGTAAATATCATTCACCAAAATCTTGCTTTAAATTAACAACTCATGAATGCCCTCCATCACTTCATAAAGGCACCATAAATTCCAGCCTGATGCAGTTTTAGAGCCAAAGTTTTACAAATGACATGATAATCAATACATTATTTCAGATAGGACAATCCATAATAAACATCTGGATATAATATTACAAGATAAACAAGCAGGAACAACTCCTTCAATAGGTAAAACCATTCCCAACACACACGTTCTTCGACCAGTAGAGCATCTCACCACAGGTATTGCTTGTGCCATCACTCAGACAAACAAAAGATTTTTTCTGTTAATCAACTTCCAGATGTTTCCACTGTGTCATTTGTAGCCACTTTTCGCTGCTGATTCCCTTCTGATCATATGTTCTTACCCAGACCATCCTCCAGTACACCAAAATCTGCCCTGTGCGGACCCGCCTCTAGATTCTTACTCTGCTCAGTTGAACATCGAATTAATGGTTTCCATTATGATTTCAGTCTTTAGAGGACTTTGGTGTTTTATAACGATCCTGTAGAAGCAGGGAAAATGATCCATAATGTGGAAGCAGCTCGGAATAAGGAGGTTAACTATCAATGTCATTCTCTATCAGCGCAGAGATTTGAGGTGTGAAGAACATGTCAAGCAGAACTGCAGTCAGCTCAACTTCTTCAGTCTGCAGAAAATTCAAAGGAAACCTCTTCACCCACAGAGTGGAATCCATCACCACAGGGAGAGCGAGAGATGAACAACAGGGGAGGATTTAAAAGGACTGCCCTGGAGCAGAATCACTGGCAGGACCCAGCAGGCCTGAGTTGACTCTCTACTGTACACTAGGTGTGTTATAAATTCACTAAGTACCGGAGACCGAGTTTAAAATAGAGCTGATTCATTTGTCTCAGATGCAGAATATTAAACTCCAGTCCCATTAAAGGTGAAGGTGCAGCAGAAGAAACTCCTCCCATGCCCAGTGACCAGGGTGCAGAACTGTGTGTGGTGAGCAGCAGCAATAATTGCAGAGTTCAGCACCGACAGTCACTCTCGAAATTGCATTCAGCAATGGTGATGGACAAATATCCAAAATGCAGCTTATTGAAACTTTCTACCCAGTGTGAACCCGGTAGTGTGTCACAAGGTCAGATTACTGAGTGAATCCTTTCCCACATTCACAGCAGGTGAACGGCCCCTCCCTAGTGTGAACTCGCTGTTCTGCCGGCAGATCACATGACCGAGTGAATCCCTTCCCACAGTCTAAGCAAATAAATGGTCATACTCCAGTGAGAACTGACTGGTGTGCCAATAGGGAGGATGATCAAATGAATCCTTTCCCACAGTCTGAGCAGGTGAACGGCCACTCCCCAGTGTGAACTGACTGGTGTGCCAATAGGGAGGATGACTGTGTGAATCCCTTCCCACAGTCTGAGCAGGTATATAGACTCTCTTCAGTGTGAACTCGCTGATGTTCCTTCAGTTTAGATGAGCATGTGAATCCCTTCCCACATTCTGAGCAGGTGAATGTTACCTGTGTAAAATAACGGGCGTGCCAGTCAGTCAGATGATAGAGTGAATCCCTCCCCACAGTCTGAGCAGGAAGGACGATTCAGGGAAACCCTTGCTCCACTACTTAATTATCTGGACAGAGACAGCAAAACTGGCGTTTTTGTTTGAATTCCCATAGGCAATTTCCTTGTCATTTTTAACCTGTAAAAATATTTACAAAATCCATTAGTGGGTGAAGGACAACATTTCATTTGAGATCACATTAGTTTCCAATGTCTGATCTGACATCAGACTGTTACAGTGAGGTTCAACCCCAGTTGCAGAGAGAAATCATCTTGTAACTGGGCACATGGTTGGTGTCTGGAATGACCATCAAATTCTCTGATACTCTTCCAGTCTCTATAAGAATGGGGCATTTCTGTCATCTCCAATCTGTGAATTGGCTCAGTTTGACTCTCTCCATTCGTGTTATTCCTTGTTCCCACTGAGCTGGCCCCACAGGAACTGAAACAATCTCACACAAATACCCTTTGTTAACGTGCAGCTGGGATTTTCTTTTATCTACTGTTAACTTAAAGTGCCACAGTTTTAATGCCATGTAAATATCTCCTGCTCAGATGTATGGTTGGTCTGCACAGCTGATAAAAGGAATTAGAGTGAATATTAGTATTGTTTAAGATTCATGTCACAGTCATAGAAAGATTCAGACACACTGGCCCATCTAGTTGGTGCCAAGCTATTTACACTTTCCTCTCCCATACCCCTACCATCCAGGTACCTATACCAACATCTAACACGTTGCAATCGTGCTCGAATGCACCACATGTGCTGTCTGCTCATTCCACACCTGGATGACCATCTCTGTGAACAAGTTTTCCCTCTTGATCCATATGACGATTCACCTTTCACCCTTAATCCATGGCCTCTGGCTGTGGTCCCACCCCATCTCAGTGGAAAAACCCTGCTTGCATTTACCCCATCTATAACCCTCAAAACTGTGGTATACCTCCGTCAGATCTCCTCTCACTCTTCTACTGCCCAAGGAACAAAGTCCAGTCCAATTCAATGTTTCCTTAAAACCCAAGTCCTCCAGACCTGACAACATCTTTATGAATTTTCTCTGATCTCTTTCAACCTCTTTTACATCTTTCCTGTAGGTCGGTGACCAAAACTGCACACAATACTCCAAATTAGGCCTCACCAATGTCTTGTACAACGTCAACATAACATCCATCTATTGTTGACAGTACTTGAGTTTTTGAAGGCCAATGGGCCAAAGTCTTTCTCCCCATACCTTTTGAACAGTGACGCCACCTTCAGTGAAATATATTCCCCCATTCCTTTCCTCTACAACACTCCTCAGTGCTCGACCAGTCACTGTGTAAGACCTACCCTGGTAGGTCCTACCAAAGTGCAACACCTCACACTTGTCTGCATTAAATTCCATTTTCCATTTCTCAAGCCATCTTTCCAGCTGATGCAGTTCGCACTGCAAGCCATGATAGCCTGCTCACAGTCCGCTAAACTCGCAGACTTGGTGTGATGCACATATTTGCTGATTCAGCTAATCACACTATCATCCAGATTACTGATATAGATGACAAACAACAACAGATCCCACACTGCACCCTATGGCACACCACTAGTCACAGGCCTCCAGTCAGAGAGGCAACCATCTGCAACCACACACCGGCTTCTCCCAAAGACAGTGTCTCATCCAATTTACTATCTCATCTTGAATGCTGAATGTCTGAAACTTCTTGACCAACCTCCAATGTGAGACTTTGCCAAGTGGCTTGCTAAAGTCCGTGTAGACATCATCAGCAGCCTTGCCTTCATCTACTTTCCTGATAACTTCCTCGAGAGACTCCATAAGATTGGGTAGACATTACCTAACATGCACAAAGCTACGCTATCTACCCATAATCAGTTCACATCTATCCAAAAACTTGTATATCGAGCTCCTGCACTTATGTTCCATTAACTTTCCCACCACTGATGACAAGCTCACCAACGTACAATTTCTTAGTTTAATTTCAGAGGCTTTCTTGAACAACAGAACAACATTGTCTGTCCTCCAATCCTCCAGTACGTCACCAGTCACTGGGGATGATTTAAATATCTGTGCTTGGGCTCCGACAATTTCTGCACTTGTCTTCCACAGAGTCCCGGGGAACAACTTATCAGGCCCTGGGGATTGATCCACGCCGATTTGCCTTAAGATAGCAAACACCTCCATCTCTGTAATCTGTACAGGGTCCATGAAGTTGATGCTGCTTTGCTTCACTTCTGCAAACTCTGTGTCCATCTCCTGAGTAAATACGGATGTAAAACTACTATTTAAAACCTCCCCCATCTAATTTGTCTCCCGTATAGATTACCATTCTGACCACCCAGAGTGAGCATGTTTCTGCAGTTGCTGGAAAAAGAGGAACGCAAACACACACAATGCTGATGGAGCTCTGCAGCTCAGGCAGCAACTAAGCAGAGGAGTACACAGTCTAGGCATGCTGAAGGGGCTCTGCTAAAATGCTGTCTATTTATTCCTCTCCACATTTACTGACTGATCTGCTGGTTACCTGCAATATATTGTAGAAATTAACCAATTTGTTTTCAAATTAACCAGTTTCCAAATGTTTCTCATCTTTTATTCATCGCCAGATCCTGTTGGCCTGGTTCCTCTTCCCTCCTCCTGCTCAAAACCTCTAGAACTCATCTTTTTCTGGAGCCCCAAAGCTTTGGCTGGTGCTGGCAACTCTTTGGTTTCTGACTCTGATCCATCGAAGATTCACTCGCTAGTCTGCTGTCAGATTTTGGAGATACATTGCAACAACCCAGCTGTCTGAGGTCCAGTCCCTTGAAATGAGTGAAAATAGGTTAAGGTGCTTGAAGTGGTAGAGGCAGATACAATAGGGTCTGTTAAGAGAATCATGGAACTTAGAAGATTAGAGGGCTCTGCGGTAGGGTAATTCTAGGCAGTTTCTAGAGTAGGGTACATGGTCGGCACAACACTGTGGGCCGAAGGGCCTGTAATTTTCTGCAGATTTCTATGATTCTATGAAATTCAAGGGAAATCTCTTCTCCCACGGAGTAGTGACTATTTGCAACAGGGAGTGTGAGAGATATACAGCAGAGATACACTTTAAAATACTGATATGGAACAGAAACATGGGCTGGGACCAAATGGATTGAGTGGCCTCTCTAGTGTACATTGTGATTGTAGTAGAGAGTGAACGTAATATTAAACACCAGTCTAGTTTAAGGCTAACATCAGCAGAACGGACTCCTCCAATGCTCAGTGACCAGGGTTCAGTCCTGGGTGCGATGAGCAGCCGCAAGAACTACAGAATCTGACAGTAGCAGTCCCTCATGAACCTGCAGCTGCCTTCAGACACCGTGATGGTTAAACATTTAACACAGAGCTGATTTGAACTTCCACCCTGACGTGAAGTTGTTGGTGTTGCAGCAGCCGGTATGATTGAGTAAAAATCTTTGCTCACTCCGTACAGAAATGTGGCCTCGATTTATTGTGAACTCACCGGAGCATCACAAGGTGGGTTAACTGAATGAGTCTCTTCGCACACACGGAGCAGGTGAACGGCCGCTTCCGGGTGCGAAGCTGCTGCTGTATCTGCGTTGGCCGACTGAATCCCTTCCAAAATGAGAGCCAGAGTATGACGTCACACTGCTATCAACGCCATGGCATATTTCAGGTTTTTTCACATTGATTTCAGCGTGCTGTGTGTGTGGGAATGCCTATATCTATTCAGTAAATCTAATTTGCATGTTTATCCTGTGATATTATTTCCGGACGGGATCATGTATCGCCCTATCTCTAACAACGGATCGGTAGTAATGCAATTGTTTGACAGCGACTGTAAAACTGGATCAGGCTTGTACTGTTACGTACTCGTGACACATGACAGTGGAGCCCTTGTCATGTGACTGGGGTTGAAGCTGTACTGGACTTGAGGTGATGTTCTTGTGATGGTGGTGACGTCATTTTCCCGCCAGTAGAGATCATGTGACGGTATTTTTTTACAGGTTATAAAAGGTAGACCCAACCTTGTCAGGAGGGGCAGTTCGTGGCTGGATTTGCCAGGTTGACTTCATGCCACTGCGTGTTTTAAGAGATGACGCAGTTTAGTTGAAGGATGAAGTTTTTATTTAATGCCTAAAGTTTAAAAGGTTATTGCCAGCAGATTCTTTATGATTTTGTTAGTTCTAGGAAATTAATGGAGAGTGAAGATTCGAAATTGGAAGTTAAAGTTCGAGGAGAATCGCTTTCTACGGCGAAACGGGGCGACCTTTGTTTGATCCTTATTTGGAAGGATTTCGTTGACTATCTTCGTGTTAATCCCTGGGTAACCAGAAAGGATTGAAGGTAGTGGAGAAGGAAAGGTCAGTGCCTTTAAGCCGTTCTTTTTCGTGAATTCTTCGTGGGAGTTTCGATGTCGGGGATCGAAGCAAGCGACGTGAAAGAGAACCTAAATCGTCCTATAAAGTCTCTCCTTTTAAATGGACTGTGAGCATATCGAACTTTTGGCAAGACCACTTTAAAGAACTGTTTTGGAATATCACTTTACGAACTGTTTGGGCTGCCGCTCAGCAGCTGTTTCCGGTTACGGTTGTGTTTGTTTACTTTTGGGGGGTTTGTTTTCTGTGTTTAATAAATGTGTTGTTTGTTATAAGAAACCCTTGCCGAACTCATATATTTATTGTTGCCTGAATACGTAACATTAAATATGGGGGCTGCGTCTGGATTGAATCATTTGAGTTTAAATGCTTGCTGACTTTTAAATCGGTGTTTTGGAAACGGGGATTACTCGGTTCTTTTGTTTGGCTTGTTGTGGTATTCGGCAGCAATGAATATTGATGAGTTTCTGGCTTCGCCAGCTGCGGACGTGTTGGCGAAGGCGAAAAAAACTGAGGTGTTTGAGATAGCTAGTAGATTGCGACTTAAAGGTATTTTGCAGACTACTTCCAAGGCTGTGAGACAGAGAAAAATCGCGTCACACTATGTGGATTCGGGTGTTTTTGATGAATCGATTTTAGAGTCGTTTCCAATAAGTAATCTGGAGATGCAGTTTCAAATCGAACAAATGAAGTTGGAGAGGTGTAAATTGGAGATGGAACAAAAGCAGAGAGAATTTGCATATGCAATGAAGGAATTAAGGACTGGAAATCAGTCTTCTGGTTCTAAAAAAACGTTTCTTGCTAGTCAAGAAATTAAATTGGTCCCTCCATTTAGTGAAACAGAAGTGGAAAGGTATTTTCAACATTTTGAAACTATTGCTCGGATGTCAGAGTGGCCGAAAGATAAATGGTCAGTGTTGTTACAGAGTGTAATTAAAGGCAAAGCACAACAAGTTTACACAGATTTAACAGCTGCACAAGCACTTGATTATGATATTGTGAAGAGGCATATTTTAAACGCATATGAGTTAGTCCCAGAAGCATATAGGGAAAGATTCAGAAGTTTGAAAAAGTCTGTGGAAAAAACTTATGTGGAATTTGCCTATGATAAAGCTATGTGTTTTGAGAGATGGGTTTCTTCTAAAAATGTAAATGGGGACTATGATACATTGAGAGAGCTGATTTTAATGGAGGAATTTAAAAGAAGCATTCCTGTTGAAGTAAGGACCTACTTAAATGAGAAGGATACTGATAAATTGCAGAACTGTGCTAGATTAGCTGATGAGTATGTTTTGATCCATAAGAACAAATTTCCTCAGGGCAGAATTTTTAAGAGGAAAAATAACACGGAGACTCCAGGTAAATTTGAAATTAAATCGGAGGTTAATGAGAAAGTTGATGAGAAAGGAAAGCCTGTGAAGGAAAGACAGTTTGGTCTTACTTGTAACTATTGAAAGAAGCCTGACCATGTAATAGCTAACTGTTTCAAATTGAAAAAGAAAGAGAAGGAAGCAGTCCCAGATGCTTGTGTGCAACATACTGAAGCACCTGTAAAGTTTCAGGGTTTGATAAACACAAATGAGGCTTTGTTAGAGTCTGACCAAGTTAGAAAGTGATATGATCATTTTGTAACTGAAGGGTTTGTATCCTTGAAGGAAGGATCTACTCTGGTGCCAATAAAAATCCTTAGGGATACTGGTGCTTCTCAATCATTGATGTTAGACAGTGTGTTGAAGTTTAATGAAGAGTCTGATACTGGTGAGGTAAATTGCATAAGAGGTGTTGGAAGTGATTTTATGCCTGTACATTTACATAAAGTAAATTTAAAGTCGGGGTTAGTTACTGGATTTGTTAAAGTAGGATTACAGCATAGCTTACCTGTGAAGGGTATTTCTTTATTGTTAGGTAATGACTTGGCAGGTGGACAAGTTTTTCCTGAAGTGCATTTGACAATGCAGTCAGAGGAACCAGTGTTGAATTCTAACACAGATTCTTCCTGTGTTGTGACTAGAGCTATGGCTAAAAAGATTGATGCGCAGAATGAGGTTGTTTTTCAGGACTGTTCAACTCAGGATTCGAGATTTGAGGATGTGTCAGAGACTTTCTTATCTTCGTTGTTTGAACAAGATTCTGGGAGTAAGTCTGACTATAAAGATTTATCTTTGTCTCGGAAGGAGATGATCGCAGAGCAGAATAGAGACTCTGAGATTATAAAATTAAAAGAGCAGGTTTTACTAGATAGTGAAATTGATAAGGTGCCAGTAGGATATTACTTGGAAAAAGGAGTGTTGATGAGGAAGTGGAGATCGCCTACAATTCCTGCAAGTGAGGATTGGAATGTTGTTTACCAGGTAGTTGTTCCAAAAGCTTATCGAAATGAGATTTTGACTGTAGCTCATAGTGTGCCTTTAGCTGGACACCAAGGGGTAAGGAAAACTGTGGACAAGATTTTAAAACATTTTTACTGGCCTGGTCTAAGAAAATATGTGGCGATGTTTTGTAAAACGTGTCATACTTGTCAAATTGTGGGTAAACCAAATCAGGTTACACCAAAGCTCCATTACAACCTATCCCAGCATTTGGTGAACCATTTTCTAAAGTTATTGTGGATTGTGTTGGTCCATTACCAAAGACAAAAACTGGTTATCAGTATTTCTGGACTAGCATGTGTACTTCTTCTAGGTTTCCAGAGGCAGTACCACTTAGGAATATAAAAGCTAAGACTGTGACAAAGGTCCTTATAATTTTTTTAACATATTTTGGATTACCTAAGGAGATACAAACTGATCAAGGCAGTAATTTTATGACTGGATTGTTTCAACAGATAGTTTATAAATTGGGAGCTAAGCAAATCACTTCGTCTGCATACCATCCAGAATCGCAGGGTGCCTTGGAGAGTTTTCATTCTACCCTCAAGAATATGATTAGGACATTTTGTGTGGAAAATGAAAGTGACTGGAATGAGGGTATCAACTTACTTTTATTTGCAGTAAGGGAATCGGTACAGGAATCTTTAGGTTTTAGTCCATTTGAACTTGTGTTTGGGCATAGAGTTAGAGGACCTTTAGCTTTGTTGAAAGAACAGTGGATTAATAAGGAAGTACACACTAATTTGTTGGACTATGTGTTGAAATTTAAGGACAGGTTACATAAAGCTTGTAGCTTAGATAAGGAAAATTTAAAGTTGGCTCAGGAGAAAATGAAGACTTGGTATGATAAAGACTCTAGGATGAGGATGTTTAAGCCTGGAGATAAGGTGTTGGTTCTTTTCCCAGTGCAGACAAATCCTTTACAAGCTAGATTTCATGGTCCTTATGAAATTGTGTCTAAAATCAATGATGTGGATTATGTGGTAAAAACTCCAGATCGTAGAAGGTCAACACAACTTTGCCATATAAATATGTTGAAACCATATTTTGAGAAACAATCAGATACTGTGACTGTTGTGGTTAGTGAGAATGAGTTTGATTTAACTAGGAACATGATAGATGATTCATCTGACTTTTATTCTAAATCCAACATTGTTTCTGTTAGGTTACCAAATTCAACCATTCTGGAAAATATTGATAAAAATTTAGCACATTTACAGTTAGAACAGAAACAACAGATGAAGTAGTTGATTTTTAAATATAGGGAGTTGTTTCCAGATGTTCCGAGAAGGATTACTATAGCTTCACATGATGTACATGTTGGGAATGCCAAACCTATTAAACAACATCCATATAGGATGAACATAGAAAAATGTGAACTTGCTGAGAAAGAAATTGAATATACGTTAGAGAATAATATCATTAGATATTATAACTCGAATTGGAGTTCGCCATGTGTTATGGTGCCAAAGCCAGATGGTAGTATTAGGTTTTGTACGGATTATAGGAAGGTGAATGCTGTAACGAAAACAGATGCATATCCAATTCCTAGAGTAGATGATTGTGTAGATAATGTTGGAAAGGCAAAGTTCCTTACAAAGATTGACTTATTGAAAGGGTAGTGGTGTGTTCCAATAACGGACAGAGGTAGAGAGATTTCTGCATTTGTAACTCCATCTGGGTTATATGAGTATAATGGTCTTCCATTTGGGATGAAGAATGCCCCAAGTACTTTCCAGAGGATGATTAACTTTGTGATTCAGGGATTGAAAGATACTGATGCTTATATTGATGATTTAGTGACAGGAAATGATACTTGGGAAGCACACATTATTGCGATGGAGAAATTGTTTGAAAGGCTTTCAAAAGCTAACTTAACTATTAACTTAGCTAAGAGTGAATTTGGACATGCCACTGTGACTTACCTGGGTTATGTTGTGGGTCAAGGTAAGGTAGCTCCTGTTCAGGCAAAAGTTCAGGCAATTTTAGAGATTCCCACTCCAACGGGGAAACAAACTCTCAGAAGGTTTTTGGGAATGGTAGGATATTATCGGAAATTTTGTAAGAATTTTCCTAATGTTGCCCTTCCATTAACTAACCTTCTGCGGAAAAATGAGAAGTTCGTATGGACGGTGCCTTGTCAAGAAGCATTTGAAAAATTGAAAACAATGATATGTCAACAACCTGTGCTTAAGGCACCTGACTTTGGAAAACCTTTTTCATTGGCTGTGGATGCTAGTGATGAGGCTGCAGGAGCAGTATTAATGCAAAGGAATTAGGGTGATGAGGTTGATCATCCAGTAGCTTACTTTTCTAAGAAATTTAATAAGCATCAAAGAAATTATTCGATAATAGAGAAAGAATTGTTATCTCTTGTTTTAGCTTTGGAATATTTTGAGGTATATGTTAGTACAACTCAGAAACCACTCATTGTTTACACTGATCATAATCCGTTAGTTTTCCTAAGTAAGATGAAAAACAAAAACAGGAGATTATTAAATTGGAGTTTGATGTTACAAGAGTACAATATTGTGATGACTCATATCAAAGGTAAAGATAATGTGTTTGCTGATTGTCTATCTCGATGTTGAATGTACACTGTAATTTTATTATGGAGTGTTTTTTTTCAATTGTAACACTCCTACTGTATTGTGACTTATAAGCTGTTATATGATGGTGTTGTGTATTGTATATGTTATAAAATTTATACCTTTGTTTTTCTTGAAAGCAATTGTTATGAATTTTTGTTCTTGTCAGACCAAAAATGTTTTTTTGGAGGGAGGTGTTACGTACTCGTGACACATGACAGTGGAGCCCTTATCATGTGACTGGGGTTGAAGCTGTACTGGACTTGAGGTGATGGTCTTGTGATGGTGGTGACGTCATTTTCCCGCCAGTAGAGATCATGTGACGGTTTTATTTTACAGTTTATAAAAGGTAGTCCCCACCCTTTGAGGAGGGGCAGTTCGTGGCTGGATTTGCCAGGTTGACTTCATGCCACTGCGTGTTTTAAAAGATGACGCAGTTTAGTTGAAGGATGAAGTTTTTATTTAATGCCTAAAGTTTAAAAGGTTATTGCCAGCAGGTTCTTTATGATTCTGTTAGTTCTAGGAAATTAGTGGAGCGTGAAGATTCGAAGTTGGAAGTTAAAGATCGAGGAGAATCGCTTTCTACGGCGAAAAGGGGCGACCTTTGTTTGATCCTTATTTGGAAGGATTTCGTTGACTATCTTCGTGTTAATCCCTGGGTAACCAGAAAGGATTGAAGGTAGTGGAGAAGGAAACGTCAGTGCCTTTAAGCAGTTCTGTTTCGTGAATTCTTCGTGGGAATTTCGATGTCGGGGATCGAAGCAAGCGACGTGAAAGAGAACCTAAATCGTCCTATAAAGTCTCTCCTTTTAAATGGACTGTGAGCAGATCGAACTTTTGGCAATACCACTTTAAAGAACTGTTTTGGAATATCATTTTACGAACTGTTTGTGCTGCCGCTCAGCAGCTGTTTCCGGTTACGGTAGTGTTTGTTACTTTTGGGGGGGGGGGGTTTGTTTTCTGTGTTTAATAAATGTGTTGTTTGTTATAAGAAACCCTTGCCGAACTCATATATTTATTGTTGCCTGAATACGTAACAGGACTTATTGTCATCTATAGTATCATTAATGATCGTCTCTTAAAGCAGGATTTTGGTGAATGACGCTTGCCACTTGATGGCGCTGTGTAAGAAATCAAACGGCATATTCTGCTTTCGAGCCCCCAGAGAGGCACAACACTTCGTCTTGAATTTGTTACTCTTTTAATGTGCTTTTCTGTTATTTCGGTGTCAACCGCCTGGTCCTGTATTGACTCAAGGAACCACACAGTTTCTGGGAAGAGGTCTCCAGCTTTGAGCCTGACGTCGGACGCTTTCCTCCTGTGCTCACAATGTGGGGATCCCATCCATGGACGATTATGCTCATCTATTGGCTAAATCTTTCTTCTATAGCAGTGTTTCCCAGCCTATTTTAGCCCTAGTGCCGCGAGTCAAGGCGAAATGTCGAGCACCCTCTTTGCTAATCCCCAACGACGTCTGTTAGGTTAGTAAGGTCAGACGAGATCGCCAAGTGTCAGACCCTTTGTGACGATGAACGATCAAGGCCTGCAGTGCGATGCTTCCTGTGTCCCAGTGCCACATCCTTGTTGGAAGTACCTGCTCTACTAACGGTCGATCAGGTCTGTTGCCACAAGTTAGAGGCAGCTTAAGAATCTCGAATGCCCCCCCCCCGGCGAGAGTTATTTGCTCCTAAAGTCATTATAGGACACGTAACTGCCCCCAGAGGGAATCACTGTTCCATTGTGATAATTCCTTCATCTTTCTGGGTTGAGCATTCGCTTCAGTTCAGAACAGCACACGCTCACTGCGTGTTGAATCCTGCTTTTGTTGATGCAAATACATCTTTAGAAGAGTTACTGAGTGGGACAGAGGAAATGCAACTCTCTCAACATATTGCTCCTTCCTCTCTCCATAGTGCGCTCACCAGATCTGTCACTCCCTTTCTCCCTACCCCTCACCCTCCTCTCATTCCTCTCTGCTTCTCTCCTCCATCTACTCTCACTCTCCCTTTCCTTCTCTCCACTCTTATCTTAATAATACCTCTCCCAATTCCTCACCTCCCTCTCTTACTCTGCTCACCCCAACCTCCTCTCACTCTCACTTCTCTATTCCACTTCCTGTCTACAAACCACACCCCACACTGTCCGACCCTGAACCTCGGCCCATGTTCACTCCTTAAAAGCACCTTTCAATGTGCAACTGTGACATCGGAACATACTGGCATTTGGAGTTGGATAAAGCAGAGGAGGGAAAGAAAGAGACAGAGACAGAGAGATAGAGGAAGAGGGAGAATGAGGGAAGAGAAAGTGGGAGAGAGAGATAGAGAGAGTGGAGGAGAGAGAGAGAAGAGAGAACAGGCTGAGTGGTGTTATTGAAAGAGGGGGAGAGAGAATCGAGAGACTGTAGGAGTGTTAGTGAGACAGACGGAGGAGAGATGAGGGGGAAGTGGCGGAGGCAAGAAACAGGGGAGAGAAATGGTGGCAACAACCAGTGAGGAGAGAGAATGGCAGGGAGAGAGATTGGAGGGAATAGTGGAGGGAAGATAGATGGGGAGTTAAGCTGGGATAGAAACCAGCGATTGAGCCGGGGGAGATATACGATGCAACGGGAAATGCCCTTTGATATCTCTGTTGATCAGGGAGAGAGAAACTGACAGGGACCGAAAAGGGCCACTCATTTTAAATGGAGACATACGGAAGTTTCTAACATTCTAAACCTCCCATGTAAATTATTTTAGGATCAATGAAGTGTCTATCTATCTGAGTGGGTACAATTGAGCTGGAGATAGGGAATGGGCACAGAAGCATAGATCAGTCACAGCCATGCTGTATAAACATGATATCATTAAGACTTCCCCCTCATCTGAATTGATTTCGCTGTGGTCTGAGGATGCACCCCTGGAACTGGGCTCCGTATTATGGGAAAAATCCTCTCCATACTCCACACCCCGCCCATGGTTCTAAACTCCAGCGGGAAAAGCACAGGGACATCACATAACATGAGCTGTGGTCTTGTTAAGCAGCTTCAGGTGCAGCACCTTGTTCAAAACCAACTGAAAATCCAAACGAACAGCACCCACCACCTTTTGTATTTCAACAAAGAATTCCGTCAGATCTGTCTGGGAAGATTTCTCTTGAGGCTGACTTTGGCTGTACAGGGGAGGATTTAAAAGGACTGTCATGGAACAGAATCACTGGCAGGGTCCAGCTGGCCAGAGTTGACTCTTTACTGTACACTAGGTGTGTTATAAATTTAGTGAAGTACGAGAGACAGATTTTAAAATAAACTGATTTGTTTGACTCAGATCCAGAATATTAAATGCCAGTCCCATTAAAGGTGAATGTGCAGCAGAAGAAACTCCTCCCATGCCAGTGACCAGGGTGCAGAACTGGGTGTGGTGAGCAGCAGCAGTAATTGCAGAGTTCAGCACCGGCAGTCACTCTCGAAATTGCATTCAGCAACAGTGATGGACAAATATCCAGCATGCAGCTCATTGGAACTTTCTTCCCAGTGTGAACCTAGTAGTGTGTCACATGTGTAACATGCTGCCAGGTTTCACTGTTCATGTAATGGTCTCTGGAATGTTTCACTGCTGAGGTAATGGTTTCTATGTAGCAGCAATGTTTAGTTTCAGACTAGAGATAACAGGGTTTTGTAGTGCGGGGCTATCCAATGAGAGAAACGTTCTTTCTTGTGAGTCTGGAAGAGAGAATTTGTGGTCTTTCACGAGGGAGAGATGAGAAGACATGAATGGAGAGAGCGGGCCATTTTTCTTTGCCTACTTTACTAACCCTGTAGTCAAAGCAAGGATTATAAAGCTCCATTGTTTAATTGAATATTGTGTACTGTTTGTAATTTCGGGTAACGGATTTGTAACGGGACAAATCACCCAGCATCCACCCAAAAGAAATTTCTCAAGTTTAGCCGGGCTGGGGGCTATCACCCCTACATTAAGCTGCGAGCCGAAGTGAGAGTTACATAAGCCTAGATGACTAAGTGAATCGCTTCCCACAATCACAGCAGGTGAACGGCCTCTTCAGTTTGAAGTCAATGATGCACCGTTGATTGATTTGGCTGAGAGAATCTCTTCCCAAAGTCTGAGCAGGTGATCGGCCTCTACCCACTGTAAACTCGCTGGTGTCTCTGTAGTTGAGATGACCAAATGAATCCCTTCCCACAGTCTGAGCAGGTGAATGGCCTCTCCCCAGTGTGAACTCTCGGATGTACCTTCAGTTGAGATGACCAAATGAATCCCTTCCCACAATCTGAGCAGGTGAACTGCCTCTCCCCAGTGTGAACTCGCTGGTGTACCATTAGATCAGATGACCGAGTGAATCCCTTACCACAGTACGAGCAGGTGAACGGCCGCTCCCTTGTGTAAAAACTGACTGGTGAGCCATTAGGTCAGACGACCGAATGAATCCCTTCCCACAGTCTGAGCAGGTAAATGGCCTCTCGCCAGTGTGAACTTGCTGATGTGTCTTCAGGTTAGATAACTGAGTGAATCCCTTCCCACAGTCCGAGCAGGGGAACGGCCGCTCCCCGGTGTGAACTCGCTGGTGTTTCATTAGGGAAGATAACTGAGTGAATCCCTTCCCACAGTCGGAGCAGGTGAATGGCCTCTCTCCAGTGTGAACTGACTTGTGTACCAGTAGTTTAGATGACTGAGTGAATCCCTTCCCACAGTCCGAGCAGATGAACGGCCTCTCCCCAGTGTGAACTCGCTGATGAGCCATTAGGTCAGATAAGCAGTTGAATCCCCTCCCTCAGTCTGAGCAGTTGAATCGCCTCTCTGCAGAGTGAACTCACTGATGTACCTTCAGTTTAGATGAGCAAGTCAATCCTGTCCCTCAGTCTGAGCAGGTGAACGGCCACTCCCCGGTGTGAACTCCCTGGTGAGCCATTATGTCAGATGACAGAGTGAATTTTTCCCTACAAATTCAGCAGATGACAAAATTCTGCCCAGTTTGAACTGACTGGTGTGTCCACAGGTGGGAAGAGCAACTGGATCCCTTCTCACCCCGAGAACAGGTGAATGGCGTTGTCTCAGTGTGAACTTGTTGATGTACCTTCAGTTGAGATGTCCAACTGAATCCATTCCCACTGTCTGAGTAGGTGAAATAATGGACGTACCAGTCAGTCAGATGATCGAGGAAGGAAGATGAAGTGAATCCCTTGCTCCACTTCTTAAATATCTAGTCAGAGACAACAAAACTGGCGTGACTTGTTTGAGATTCCAGTAGACAAATTGCTCATCATTTTCAACCTGTAAGAAGATTTACAAAATCCATTAATGGGTTTAGGACAACATTTCAGATGAGATCACTTGACTCGTCAAGGTGTGATATGTCTTCACACTGTTACTGTGAAGTTCAACCCAAGTTGGAGAGAAAAGTCATCTTCTAACTGGGCGCAGTGCTGGTATCTGGAATGACCATCAAACTTTCTGATGCTCCTCCTGTCTCTATAAGAATGGGGCATTTCTGCCATCCCCAATCTGTAACCTGGCTCATTTTGACTCTCTCCATCGGTATTACTCCCTGTTCCCACTGAGCTGCCTGGGTGCCTGGCCCCACAGTAACTGAACCACACTCATGCAAATAGCCAGTACTGCATTCCATGCACCGCACTCTCTGTGTAAAAAAAAAACTAACACCTGACATTCCCTCGGTATCTATTTCCAAGCACCTGAAAACTATTCTCCTCCTGTTAGCCACTTTAGACCTGGGGGAGAAAGCCTCTGGGTATCCACACGATCAATGCCCCTCATCATCTTTTCACCTAAAATATGCTCTAAACATAAACTAGGGAATCATACAGTGCTTTGAGGTTTTGTTAGAACTATACAAAATTAAGGTACAGATAGGGTAAATGCATGCAGCATTTTCCACTGAGGTTGGGTGGGATGATAACCAGAGGTCATGGGTAACTGGCTAAGGTTAAAATTTAACGGGAACATGTGGAAAAGCTCTTCACTGAAATGGTTGTTAGAGTGTGAAATGAGATGTCAACACGAGTGATAAATATGAGCTCGGTTTCACCATTTTAAAGAAGTTTGGATGGGAGCCTGGATGGTAGGGGTATGGAGGGCGATGGTCACGGTGCAGGTAGTAGCATTAGACAGCTTAAATGTTTTTTTCAGCATTGACTAGATGGGCCAGTTTCCCTACTGAGCTTCTCCACGTTTCTGTGACAGAGAAGCCGGTCAAACTTGTTTGGAAGGGAAAAGGTAGGAGTGACAATGGAACAGCAATGGCTGGAGTTTCTGGGAGCAATTCGGGAGCTGAATGATCGATACATCTCAAAGAAGCGATAGCATTGGAAATGCAGGAGGACACAATTGTGGCTAAAATGAGAAGCGAAAGCCAACATAAAAGCCAAAGAGAGGGCAAACAAAAGAGCAAAGACTATTGGGAAGCTTTTGGAAACCAACAGAAGATGAGTGAAAAAAGTCAGATGAGCTCAGAGTGTGGAATCATGATACTGTAGTCATTAATGAGTCTTGGTAGCACCCAACAGTCTGAGGCATTTAGAGGAACAACATATCTCGGGCCTCAATATTTCTTAAAAACCCAGGTTCACTGCACCAGTTACCTTTCAACCTTTATTTTGTCAGGCATGTACAAACTCTACACCCTCAAAATTTCTCTTCTGAAGGCCTCCCACTTACCAAGTACTCCTTTGCCAGAAAACAGCCTGTCCCAAACCACACTTGCCAGATCCTTTGTGATCCCATTAAAATTGACCTTCCTCCAATTTAGAATCTCAACCCGTGATCTAGCTCTCTCTTTTTGCATATTTACTTTGAATCTCATGGCGTTATGATCACTAATTGCTGTCAACAGCCCTGGATTATTTCCTAACAACTTATTGCACACTTCTACGTTGGGAATCCTATGTACCGATTAAGGACACATTTGACAAACTCTACCCCACCTAGACCTTTTACAGTATGGGAGTCGCAGACAATATCTGGAAAGTTAAAAGCACTTACTGAATCAACCTTTTTTTCTTGTCATGGTCTGCGATCTCTCTGGAAATTTGTTCCTCTAAATCCCTCAGACAGTTGGGTGCAATCAAGTCCCAATAATGGCTAGAATATCATAATTCCCTGTCCTCAGCTTATCTGGCTTTCCTATGATGCTTCTTTCATTGTGATAAATGCAGCTCAGCACATTCATACCATGCTTGACCATTTGATTGCTGACTCTTATCTGAGGTCTGAACAACATCTGACTGGTGTCAAGAAAACAACCTTTCCCTGATTGTCACAAAAACAAAGGAGCTGATTGTGGATTACAGGAGGAATGGAGTAAGGCTAGCCCCTATTGACGTCAATGGATCTGGGGTCGAGAGGGTGAACAGCTTTAAGATTCTGAGCACAAACATCAACAAGGATCTCACATGGTCTGTACACACCGGCTGAATAGTGAACAGAGCACAGGAGCCCCTTTTAAACCTCAGATAGTTGAAGAAGTTTGTTTTGGGCCCTAAATCCTAAGAGTGTTCTAGAGGGAGACAATTGAGAACATCCTGACTGGCTGCATCACTGCCTGGTATGTGAACTGTACTTCCGTCAATCTCAGGAACCTGCAGAGAGTGATGCAGACAGCCCAGTGCATCTGTAGATGTGAACTTCTCATGATTCAGGGCATTTACAGAGACAGGTGTTTAAAAGGGGCCCAAAGGATAACCACAAAATGTTCCTGCTTCTACCATCCAGGAAATGGTACCACAGCAAAAGGACTAATAGGCTTCCGGACATCATCTTCTACCAGGTCATCAAACTGATTAATTCATGCTGATAGAATTGCATTTCTGCTATATTGACTGTCCTATGTACAAACAATTTATTAGAAATTACTATAACTTCCACATTGTACATTTAGACGGAGACATGACGTACAGATTTCTACCCCTCATGTGTATGAAATACTCCCAGCTGATCCAGAATTCAACTATTTCAAGTTCCAACTCCTTAAAGTGCAGGGTTAGAAACTGCAGCTGGATGCACATCTTGTAGGTGAGGGCACCAGGTTCACTGGAAGTCTTCCCATCTTCCCACCAATGTCTCCTCTATTTTGTAATGACCAGTGGGCACATAAATCATGTACTGTACATTTTCTTTCCAAGTGACAACATGTGCAGAGTGAATTTTATATAGAGGTATTCATTTTAACAGCTAGCAAATCACTGTCAATAAGAACTTTGATCTCCTCCGGGTTCGATTGAGTTCATCTGCTCTCTCACACAAACTATATAGCAGGCCTGTAACAGGTAATGAAGGATTTTCTCACCAAAGCTCTTGCATATTGTCCATAAGTGGTTTGTTTGCTAAATTACGCTTTAAAAAGTCAGAGTTCCAAACATCACTCCACTCCTTCCCACTTGTAAATTCTCCAGCAACTTTTGCATCACCACAATACACACATGTAAAACCAGTTTCTATAATGGGCATAAATATTTCCCGTGAACCCTCCTGAGGAATTAAGGATATATAAAACATTTTGAACCTATATTTGGGACTGAATAGGAAATTTTGAACTGAAGTAAACTCTGTCTTCAGCGGTTAGCTAATACAGGCTCATTACCAGTTCTCTGTGGCATGCAGAGAGACACACTGAGAGCTGATAACATTATACATTGCACGCTCGTTTGAGTGGACTCGCTGATAAGGACAGGAATGAACATCTGTCTGTAATTAAGTCAGGGCCTTGCAAAGGGAATAACTGATAAGGACTGGACAGTACATCCATCTGTAATTAAAACCTTTATTTAGCGAACTCTCTTAACTACATAATTAAATTTTGCGCCAATAAACTTGGTGGGCATACCAGCTCAAATAACATCTTGCAATAGTAATGTCTGGGGCTTACTATGTATAAATATCTGGGTTCATATATAAATACACGGCTGTAACCTGACTAAGTCAGTCCACTTGTCAGATGGTGGCAGTGCTTACATGCCTTCACTTTGACAAATGCGTCTCAAACTCCTGCAGGAGAATGCACAATAAAACATGGTGACAATAAGAAGCTGGTCTCCCAAGATTTATTCAGATTCAAATTTAACATTTAGCGTTAAAAAAAGGATCCCAATATAGGGAGTGCCAAGCAGACGGGCTGGTAAGCGGCTGGACCACTCTGGGGACTGCGGAGACTGACCGGGCACCCAATATGTACTTTAGCTTTTGTGGCTCTCCATTAGTTCCTTTCGAGGTACAGTCCCTCGCCCAAGGCTGATTGCAAACTTTGACGGGATTGGGAAAAAATCTGTTGGGAGACTCGTATAAGGTAGGCAAAATTTTACTAAGTGAGCAGGAGGAGGTTCCAGGTAAATTTCACTAAGTGGACAGGAGGAAGACGTGCCGGGTAAATTTATTAAATGAGCATGAAGTGCCAGCCGTGTAAATTTATTGTGGGCGGGAGGTGCCAGCCGGGTAAATTTATCAGATTGTTAATTGAGCGGGAGGCTTTGTGCCAGGGATATTACTTGGTGAACATGGGTCAATTGCAGTCGATTGATACGAGTGAGCCAGGGGCAGCCCGACATAATATGTCCGAGAATTTTCCAGACAAGCAAAAAGATTTGCGAATGTTGAGTGCAGCGCTGAATAAGAAATTGGGGAACAAAATCTGGCCACCGGGAGGGAACGAGAGATATTACCTCATGAGAACAAGCAGTAAATTTAATCCGGAAAAAGAACTGTAGAGTGAAGTGGAAATTGTAGGAAAGGGAATGGAAGGGTAAGGCAGATGCAAAGTGGAGCAGTACATTATTAGCAAGTTGGAAGAACAATGCAAGTGACAAAGGGAGAGACGTATGTACCGCAGAAGGAATGCCAAAGGTTTGGAGACGCTAAAAGTGGAGCGTGAATGGGTGGATAGACGCAGAAAACAAGAGCAGGGAAAACAACGTAAACAAACCAACTCCGGCCTGGATAGGAGAGCAGGGCAGGAACATCAGTCTGAAGTTCGAACTGATAGGGAAACAAGGGATCCTGAACCCATGCCTGGCATACTGACCCTGTTTGAGGGCAGTGACCGTGATGAGGAGTGCGCACACACCGTAACACACCCCACACAACTTAACAGGAGCCAGGTGCACCCAGTGCTCCCAAACCCCAATCCTCCCAATACTCAGATACAGTGCCCGCTCAGGTAAAACAGTGGCGGCAGGGAAGGGGAGGTCCCTATACCCTGAGATTCAGGAATTGAATACTGACAATTATTCCGAGACAGGGAGGGAAGGGTCCAATAGAACCCCAGAGTTAATGGCTCCACAATGGAAGAAGCCAGAGTGTGGTAGTGGAGGATTGCTACTCTGAGTGGAGGCCTGTGACTAGTGGTGTGCCACAGGGATCAGTGTTGAGTCCATTGTTATTTGTCATCTATATCAATGAACTGGATGATAATGTGGCAAATTGGATCAGCAAATTTGCTGATGATAAAAAGATTGGAGGTGTAGTGGACAGTGAGGAAGGTTTTCAAAGCTTGCAAAGAGATTTGGGCCAGTTGGAGGAATATTTGCTGATGATAAAAAGACTGGACGTGTAGTGGACAGTGAGGAAGGTTTTCAAAGCTTGCAGAGAGATTTGGACCAGTTGGAGGATTATTTGCTGATGATAAAAAGACTGGACTTGTAGTGGACTGTGAGGAAGGTTTTCAAAGCTTGCAGAGGGATTTGGACCAGTTGGAGGAATGGCCTGAAAAATGGCAGATGGAGTTTAATCCGGACAAGTGTGAGGTATTGCACTTCGGAAGGTCAAACCAAGGTAGTGCATACAAGGTAAATGGTCGGACACTGAGGAGCGCAGTAGGACAGAGGGATCTGAGAGTACAGATACATAATTCCCTAAAAGTGGTGACACAAGTAGATAGGGTCGTAAAGAGAGCCTTTGGTACATTGGCACTCATAAATCAAAGTGTTGAGTATAAAAGTTGGAATGCAATTGTGAGGTTGTAAAAGACATTGGTGAGACCGAATTTGGAATATTGTGTGCAGTTTTGGTCACCTAATTACAGAAAGGATATTAATAAGGTTGAAAGAGTGCAGAGAAGGTTTATAAGGATGTTGTCGGGACTTGAGAAACTGAGTTACAGCGAAAGGTTGAATAGGTTAGGGCTTTATTCCCTGGAGCATAGAAGAGTGAGGGGAGATTTGATAGAGGTGTATAAAATTATGATAGGTATAGACCAGGCATGGGCAAACTACGGCCCGGGGGCCATATGCGGCCCGTTAACCTTTTCAATCCGGCCCGCAGAACTTGATGAAATTATATTAATAAACCTTGTTAACGTTTTTCCCCGCAATTCTGGCATTTTCCCAATAGATGACGCACTCTATATACATTGACCTTTGTTGAGGTGCAGCGTATTACTCCACATTTGCGCTTTACTCTTTGTTCGGCTCGACCTATTTGTGTGAACAGGCGTTCAGCGTCATGAACATCAACAAAGCCAGCCACAGATCCAAGTTAACTGACCAACACCTCAGATCCATCCTGAGAATCGCCACAACAAAACATAATCCAGACTTTGATGTGCTGGCTAAAAAGGGAGACCAACAACACTGTTCGAACTGCAATTAAAAATAAGTTTCTTTGTTATGTTATGTAAAAAATGCATTTGAAAATATTTTTTTCAATAAGCCTTACATGTTACATGTCATTTCTGTTAAGTGATGGACATGAGTAGTGCGCACGTGCACGTACGTTCTCAAAATAAATAATGCTCTCCAGATCAAATAACGCGCTCTGCATACTGGCGCGCTGTCACTGTTCTGTACTTGTGCTGGTCGTTGTTCCGTTTTGGCACAGGGGACAATTGAATAAGAAGGAGCAGGACAAGTAGACCTGCATCTCCTACCGTTTTTGAAATAAATACAGTCAGGGGGAGAGTGATGATGATAATATCTTGAAGGATAACAGAATTTTCAGTGCTTTAAAATAATAACTGTTACTATTAAAAAAGCTGTATTTTATTCATTTAATTGTCAGTGTTTTAAAAGTCATTTCAATAAATAGCTAAATACCATGGGACTTCAAAGACAGATATTTTGTTGTAATGCATTTGTTCATTTTCAAATGAAATTAAAGCACATGTTTTCTACATATCCCATGATATTTTATTTTCTCTTATGAGGTGCATTACCAAAACACTCCATCCATCTGCTGCTGGTCCGGCCCCCCCGTCAAATTTTAGAACACTTTGTGGCCCACAAGTCAAAAAGTTTGCCCACCCCTGGTATAGACAGAGTGAATGCTATCAGGCTTTTTCCACTGAGGCCAGAGGACAAAAAAAAACAAAAATACTAGAGGTCATGGGTTAAGGGTGAAGGGGGAAAAGTTTAAAGGGGACATTGGGGGGGCTTCTTCAAACAGAAAGTGGTGGGTATGTGGAATGAACTGCCAGATGAAGTGGTGAATGTGAGCTCACTTTTGACATTGAAGAAAAACTTGGACAGGTATATGGATGAGAGGGGTTTGGAGGGATATGTCCCAGGTGCAGGTCAATGGGACTCGGCAGAAAAATGGTTCGGCACAGCCAAGAAGGGGCAAAAGGCCTCTTTCTGTGCTGTAATGTTCTATGGTTCTAAAGGAAATTGCCCAACCGAATGCTGCCCAATCCACAAACAGGAGGAGGGACAGCCCTCAGCGATTCCTGTGTATGCACCCTGGAAGCCTCACGAAATTATAATGATCATGAATCAGGTCCCAGGTAGAGAAGAAAAACCAGCACAGTTTGCTCAGTGTGTCCACAGTACTATACAAATGTTTAATGCCACCCCGCAAGATTTATTCTGTCTCTGATGCATGATTCTCTCAGCTGATGAGGGGCGGAAATGGAAAGCAGAATTGAGATACCAAACCTATCAGGAGTTACAGGCAGGAAACCATAATGAGAATGAACAGACAGATCAGATTATGAAAGCCTTGGAAAGGGCTCTCCAGCAACCTGTAAACTTCACTGAAGTTCTTGAATGCAAACCTAAGTCTGGGTAATCGGGAATAGACTATTGGGAGTGATTTGTGGCCTGCTACAGCACATTTACAGAAGACCATGTCTTTAATGATGGGAATCTGTTCCCCAGTTTAACACCTTACTGCTCCAATGCTTACCAACTAAGATAGCCAACATGATTAAAACAAATAATATGGATTGGCCTGACAATGATCGAAATCGAATGAGATGAGCTTTGACATATTATTGGGACCTGACATTGTGTGCTGCATCTGGGGATAAGAAATGGGAACAAACACCTACCAAGGGACAGGTGGGGACAACAACCTGTTTAGAAATTAACAAGCAAGGATGCTTCCTGCTGTGAGTACCACCCCTCAGGAAGACCCCAATGTAATACAACAAGTTGCTGGAATTCCGGTTCCGTTTCTGATTGAAATGGGGGCAACCACAACCACTCTCGATCAGGAAATTTTATCAGAAAAGGGGTTTCAGCTATCAGATGTGACAATCACTTTGGGTCCAAAGGAACGGAATGTATGTATTCACGTACCCAGCCACAGCAGCTGGAATTCCAGGGGACCCAGTGTGAGGTTTCAGTTACAGTCACCACCAGTCGGGGGTGTAATCTTGCAGGGAGAGTCTTGCTCTGTACGTTGGAAGTCGAGATTCTCTGTGTGGACAAGGGTGTCACCCTGGAACTAGTGAAAAACCGACATCTTCTCCAGTTACTGACACCCCGCCCCCCACCCAGTGGTGGGCACTTAATCTGGTCTCCACTGTATTTGAACCCCTTCTGCCAGTGGCCGACACTCATGTGACTCTGTGCTATGACCCTCCGAGGTGCTCAACTGAGGAAAGCCAGTATTATGGCCCCCTCGAGGGACAGAAGTTCCCAGTCACGGTGATTGGAGAGGTGAAAGGGAAAGAGGGCAGTGCATTTCTGGCCGAAGTACCAGATTTCCTTTGGCGACAGACAGGACTGGTGTTCCCCATACTGGTTGCCCCGGGTTCAAACCTAAGACCCTAGGGTTCTCTGCCTACACCCTGATGAAACAACCCTCCAGCAACGAGGGAGATTGGCAAGACTTGGTGACGGGCCAACTCCAATACTGGAAGGACTCTGAGGTGAAGATGGCACATCTGGTAAGACACCCTTTTAATATTGACCAAGAGGCTGTACACCATCTCTGTGCAATTTCAGGCCAGGAGGTCGGCCGCAACATCTGCCCCCATCCAGATCACTGTGGAAGGACAGACTCTCCCATCCATTGCGCAATACCCCCTCCCCAAGGCAAAGGTTTGTGAGGATGGAAGCTCTTTTGTGGATCCAGCAGGAAAACAATATTCTGACGATGTGATAGTGACAGACTGTGAAGTAATTGAGCAGGCCTCTTTTGAAGCAGGTGTCTCGCTCAGAAGGCTGAGATTTTTGCTCTAACTCCTGCATGTATCCCAGCAACAGACCAAAGTGCAAACGTTTACACAGACTCCCGTTATGCATTTGGAGTTGTACATGACAACGGTGCTCTCTGGGAACATGGGGATTCCTGACTTCCTCTGGCCACCCCATTAGTAATGCCACCTTTGTAAACAACTTACTCACCGCTCTACAGCTACCTCGAGTTTTGGCGATTATTAAATGTGCAGCCCACACCCGCATGTCCGTCCGGGTCACTGAAGGCAATGCTTTAGCAGATGAAACAGCGAAAAGTGCAGCACAGTCCTCAGTAGTTGTAATCCTCTCGGGTTCCCGTCAAGCAGCCTTCCGTGACTTTAGCAGAACGAGTTTGCCAGACATGTGGGAGGTACGTACTTTTCAGGCGGACGCCATTGAGGAGGAGTGCAAGCTGTGGTCCCAAATGCGGTGCCAGCTATCTGAGGCACAGTCCTTTGAAATTAGTGAAAATGACCCAAAATTTGAAGAAAAAAAAGTAGGGAAGAGTTCAACCACATTAGTCCAGAGCACTGGGGAAGGTCAAATACTCAGCGAACTCATCGTGTTACTTAGCCTGGGGAAAATCATGTAGGAAATTCATACAGGTGGACAAGACGATGAGAGGCATTGATCGTATGAATATTCAAAGGCTTTTTCCCAGGGCTTGAGATGGCTAACACGAGGGGGCATAGCTTAAGGTGCTTGGAAGTAGTTCAAGAGAGATGTCAGAAGTATATTTTTATACACACGCTGGTGAACTGACAGATACAGCGGATCTATCGTTCTGTTGTGTTTGTGATTCCCACACAGGGATCTTTTGACATTTCTACACTGTTAAAAGTATACAGACCATGTCAGTGGGCGAAGGACAACATTTCAGCTCAGATAATTTTAGTCCCCATGGTGCCTTCAGAAAAAAACACTGTCACAGCTCAAAACAATTTGGAGGAACAAGATTTCATCTTCTAACTGGCTACAGTTCCGGCATCAGGCACAATATCAAACTCTCTGTTTCCCTCTCTGTATCAAAATTGATCATTCCTCCCCTTCATCAGTCTGTGACTTTGCTCAGGTTGTCTATCTCCTTCGCATTCTGAGCATGCCACATACCCACTAAGATCACATTTTATTTACACGGATGCGACTAGAGACTTTCTGATTATTATGTCGCTCCTGGCATCTGTCGCAGGTAATCTCAGACTCAGCAATGGATTTGACCCTCAGGATTAGGTGACTCGGCCTTTTCTTTGGAGATTGATAAACTACCAGTAGTGTACAGCTGGATGAGTGGGTCGTTGTCAGACTGGAAGGAGGTAGCGCTTGGAGTACCCCGGAGATCAGTCCCTGACCACAGTTGTTCACAGTTTAATGGCCTGGCAGATGCACCGAGATGTGAGATGTCCCAGTCTCCTGATGACACAGAAAGACTAGAGATGTGGTAGGGAAGGCTATTAACATGCAATTTCGTAGCTTTGCAATCAGTACATAGTGCACTGTGTACAGTCACAGTGGGCTATGAGGATTTTGTGAATAAAGTGCCATTCTCCAATTTAGAATCTCAAGCCGTGGAACAAGCCGACCGTTCGTACACTTCAGTTGTATTTATGGCATTGTGATAACCAGATACTATAGCCCTCCACGACCTCTCTATACAGTCGGTTCAATATCCGACTTCATTTGTAAATTTCGCCACAGGACCATCCGATGCATTGACATAGAACGTAAAAAGAAACGTTGCTAACCAGACCCCTGTTGACCTCTGGGGTAATAATCTCAGGATTGCTGCCTGTGCCCCTGCTAGCGATGAACGAATATCATAATCAGGTGTATTAATGTGTGGCTGAGCGACGTCTAGGGGGCAGGGCTTCAGATTCCTAGGGCCTCTTCCGCGGGAGGTACGACCAGTACGAAAAGGGCAGGTTACACCTGAACCCAAAGGTTGTATGGAATGACACCTGGGAGGAGCATATCTCTGCAGTAGAGAAACACTTAGAAAGGCTGACCAAGGAAAATCTCACTGTAAATCTTGCTAAAAGTGAATTTGGCCATACTACTGTCATGTATACTGGTTATATAGACAATAGACAATAAGTGCATAAGTAGACCATTCAGCCCCTCGAGTCTGCACCGCCATTCCGAGATCATGGCTGATCATTCACTATCAATACCCAGTCCCTGCCTTGTCCCCATATATCTTGATTCCCCTATCCATCAGATATCTATTTATCTCCTTCTTGAAAGCATCCAGAGAATTGGCCTCCACCGTCTTCCGAGGCAGTGCATTCCACACCTCCACAACTCTCTGGGAGAAGAAGCTCTTCCTCAACTTTGTTTTAAATAACTGACCTCTTATTCTCAATCCATGACCTCTGGTACTGGACTCTCCCAACATCTGGAACATATTTCCTGCCTCAATCCTATCAAATCCTTTAATTATCTTAAACGTTTCAATCAGATCCCCTGTCAATCTCCTTAATTCCCGCGTGTACAAGCCCAAGCTCTCCAATCTCTCTGCGTAAGACAGCCCTGCCATCCCAGAAAATCAACCTAGTGAATCTACGCTGCACTTCCTCAATTGCCAGAATGCCTTTCCTTAAACCTGGAGACAAAAACTGTACACAATATTCCAGGTGTGGTGTCACCAGGGCCCTGTACAAATGCAAAAGGACATCCGTGCTCCTGTACTCAATTCCCCTTGTAACAAAGGCCAACATTCCATTTGCCCTCTTCACTGCCTGTTGCACTTCCTCATTCACCTTCATTGACTGGTGAACTAGGACTCCTAGGTCTCTTTGCATTTCTCCCTTACCTAACTCTACACCGTTCAGACAATACTCTGCCCTCTTGTTCCTGCTTCCAAAGTGGATAACTTCACATTTATTCACATTGAATGACATCTGCCAAGTATCTGCCCACTCACCCAGCCTATCCAAGTCTCCCTGTATTCTCCTAACGTCCTCTTCGCATGTCACACTGCCACCCAGTTTAGTATCGTCAGCAAATTTGCTGATATAGTTTTCAATGCCCTCATCTAAATCATTGACAGAAATCGTAAAGAGCTGTGGTCCCAATACAGAGCCCTGTGGTACCCCACTAGTCACCTCCAGCCAGTCTGAGAAACACCCATTCACTGCTACCCTTTGCTTTCTATCTGCCAACCAGTTTTCTATCCATGTTGAAACCCTGCCCCCAATGCCATGAGCTCTGATTTTACTCACCAATCACCAATCAATATATGGTATGCCGGGCCAACTGGCACCTGTGCAGGCCGAGGTTCAGGATATTGCTGAGGCTCCCATTCCGACGGACAAGAAAGCATTACAGACGTTTTTTTTTTTCTTCGTTTTGTTTTTATTTTTTTATTTTTATTTTTTGGAAATGGTTGGGTATTACCGTAAGTTTTGAAAGAACTTTGGAGACATCGCTCTCCCCCAATGAAACTCCCAGGGAAGAGTGAAAGATTTGTGTGGACTGACTTTTGCAAGGAGGCATTTGACCGCCTGAAAACCATTCTGTGTTATTACCCTATGCTCAAAGCACCTCATTTCAATAAACCATTTTGAATCGCGGTAGAGGCTAGTGATAAAGCTGCTGGGGCAGTATTATTGCAGAAGTATGACGATGCAATTGTACATCCAGTGTCTTATTTCTCAAAGAAACTTAATATGCATCAGGAAAATTACACCACTGTTGAAAGAGAGATGATAACACACATTTTAGCATTGTAACATTTCGACGTCTGAATTTGTCCTACGCAGAGACCACTTGTGGTTTACACAGACCATAATCCATTCGTGTTTCTGAGTAAAATGAAGGATAAGAACAGAATGTTGCTCAACTAAGTTCTGATCTTGCAAGAGTATGACATGGAAATAAAACACGTGAAAGGTACTGACAGTGTTGCAGCAGCCTGTTTGTCTAGATGTTAAGTTTAAGTTTAAATGCTTTGCTATGTTCCCTGATAATTACACATGTATTGGTTCAGTGCGTCGCCCTACAAAATGCTTTGGTTTAATTTGAATGCATGGGGAACCTGCTTCATCGTCTCTGTTCTGGACAAACTTAACGGGGTCATTCCTTATCGTGACTCTACATGAGAGTACAGTTCTGCAGTCGGGATTGCTTTACGGAGGAGGTTTTCCTGAGGTCAGTTTCGGGACACGATGCCACTGGTTTTGACCTGTGGGTTGACAGCTTTATCTCAGACTCACCCTACTCCGATAACACACACTGAGTTGGATAATTTGGACAACACAAAAGATGCAGTTCCGTGGAACCGCAGAATTGCGATGGTGATCAAAGTAGGACTCTCAACGATGCAGATGACTTCCCTCGTTTGTAAACGTGTTTCAGGTTCACTTGGAGAACTGTGAGTTGTTTCAGATCCTGTTGTCCCAGTAGGCAAAGTTGCTGGCGGGTTCACATGCTGTCTGGATCAACTCATGTTTGTGATAGCCAGTCGATGTCCTAGTTAATTAATGAACTTCAGTTTGCACAAAATGATGCAACACTTGCCATTGGTGTACTTAAAATCACGAGTTGTTTTTTCATCCTCTGCACTGCAACAGACTGTGTCATCGCTCTGAAACAGAGGTTGCGGACAACCAGTACAGCAAGTCAGTCTGAGGTAAGCCGTCCTATCTGGCGACTCAGCGGTGGAACGAAGCTCACTGGATGATGGAGACAAGGGATCATACGTACGTATCCTCCTTGCTCTCTCCCTCTCTCTCTTTCTCTCTCCTGCTCACACCATTCCCTACCACTCTATCTCTGTTCCAGCTCCTTTCTCTCCCACTGCCTCCAGGCTCCGTCTTGCAATTTCAACTCTCTTTCTCTCTGCGCCATTCTTCCCTCCGTCTCTGTCCGCATTATTCAATATCCCGCCCAGGCCCTCCGTTTCTGGTACAATATTTGTATCCACCTCGATCTCTACCTGTTACACGGACGTGGCAGGAAGAACGAATCGAAGTGCAGGACTCTGACATGGAGGCAGGATCAGGAGGCAGAAACTGAGTCAGGACTAGGGACGCTTGATTCACGAAATGATACGGGGTTGAAGACTTGAAGCTAGGTTCCTCTTCTCTGAGAGTCGACCAACAATCTGGCAAGGGCCGACCGGAGCTATCTGAGTCTTATCCTCCGGTGGTAATGGAAACCAGGTGCTGGTGCTTGATAGGAATTGGGAAAGACTGGGTATCAAGTGTGGGGATTAAGGACCAATTAGGGAGGAAAGGGGAAAAGGTGGGAAATGCCAGCTAGGACCATGACACCAACATCTTCCGAACCTCGATATCGACCATCCGATATCGTCTTCATCCCATCCAAGGATACACAGAAACGTAGAAAACCTACAGCACAATACAGGCTCTTCGTCCCACAAAGCCTCTCATCATCTTATACAACTCTATCAGTTCACCTCTCATCCTTCGTCGCTCCAAGGAGAGAAGGCCGATTTCACTCAACCTATTCTCATAAGGTATCCTCCCCAATCTAGGCAATACCCTTGTTAATCTCCTCTGCACCCTTTCTATGTCTTCCACATCCTTCCATTCAGTGAGGTGACGAGAACGGAGCACAGTTCTCCAAGTGGAGTCAGACCAGAGTCCCATATAGCTGCAACGTTACCTCTCGACTCGTAAATTCAATTACACTATTAATGAAGGCCAACACACCTTACGCCTTTTTAACCTGAATCAACCTTCGCAGCTGATTTGAGCGTACTATGGACCTGGGCCAATAGGAAGATCCCTCTGATCCTCTACATTACCAAGAGTGTAACCATTAAAACTGTATTCTGCCATCATATTTGACCTACCAAAATGAATATCTCACACTTATCTGGGCTGTATTCTATCGGCCATTCCTCAGCCCAGTTTTGCAACTTTTCAATGTCTAGCTGTAACCTTTGATAGCCTTGCACACTATCCACAGCACCTTCAACTTTTGTGTCATCAGCAAACTGACTTACCCATCGCTCCACGTTCACATCCTGGTGGTTTATGTCCCTGGACAGATCCTGGAGGCACTGCACTCATGACCGAACTCCAAGCGAAATATGACCCGTCTACAACCGATCTTACCTTCTTTAGGCAAGTCAGTTCTGGATCCACAAAGCAATGTCCGCTTGAATCTCATCCCTGCATACTTTCTCAATAAGCCTTGCAGACAGTACCTTATCAAATACCTTGCTGAAATCCATATTCAATACATCTATTGCCCTTCTTTCATGAACGTGTTAAATCACATCCTCAAAAAATTCAATCTGGCCCGTATGGGACGACCAGCCCTTGACAAAGACATGCAAACTATTCTTAATCATATTCTACCTCTCCAAATGTTCCTAAATCCTGCCTGTCAGGATCTTCTGCATCAACTTGCCAACCAGTTAAGATACACTGATCTATAATTTCCTGAGATGTCTCTACTCCCTCTCTTGAATAAGGGAACAGCATCTGCAAAACTCCAATCCTCCAGAATCTTTCCCGTCCCCATTGACGATGCCAAGATCAGCACCTCAGGCTCAGCAATCTCCTCCCTCGCCTCCACAGTAGCCTGGAATATATCTCATCCGGTCCCGGCGACTTATCCAACTTGATGCTTTCCAAAGTTTCCAACATATCCACTTTCATAATACCTACATGTTCCAGCTTTTCACTCTGCTGCAACTCATCACTACAATCATCAAGATCCTTTTTCCAAAGCGAATACTGAAGTAAAGTAATCATTAAGTACCTCTGCTATTTCCTCCGATTCCATGCACACTTTCGCACGTCACACTTGATAGGTCCTATTCTTCCACGTATTACCTCTTGCTCTACACATACTTACAGAATGCGTTGGGATTCTCCTTTATCCTGCCTGCCAATGCCTTTTCATGGCCCGTTCTGGCTCTCCTAATTTCCTTCTTAAGCTCCTTCCTATTAGCCTTATAATATTCTAACATTACGTAGCTCTCTGAACCTTTTTTAAGCTTTTCTTTTCCTCTGGACTGGGTATATTACAATAATTTCACACCACGGGTCCTGTATCCTACCATAGCATTCCTGTCTCATTGGAAAGTACTTATGCAGAACTCCACACAAATATCACCTGAACAATTTTACATTTCATCCGTACATTTCCCTGAGTACATCTGTTCCCAATTCATGCTTCCAACTACCTTCCTGAGAGCCACATAATTCCCCTTACTCCAAATAAACGCTTCTCTAACTATTCTGTCCTATTTCTCTCCAGTGCTATTATAACATAGATAGAATTATGATCACTAACTCCAAAATACGTTCCCATTGAGATCTGACACCTGAACAGGTTTATTTCCCTATATCAAAGCAAGTACAGCCGGTCCTCTTGTAGAGTTATTTACATATTGTTACAAGAAACCTTCCTGAAAAACGTAACAAACTCCACCCCATCTAAACACTTTGCTCTTGGAAGAACCGATTTTTGGGAAATTAAAATCGCCCATCACGACAACACTGTTATTTTTACACATTTTGCAGGATCTGTTTCCCTACCTGCTCCTCGCTATCCCTGTTACTATTGCGAGGCATAAAAACACCCAGAAAAGTCATTGACCTCCTCCTGTTCCGAACATCCACCCACAGAGAGTCCGCAGATGATCCCTCTATGGCGTCCGCCTTTTCTGCAGCCGTGACAGTATTTCTGATCGACAGTGCCACGCCCCCACCCTTTTTGCCTCCCTCCTTGTCCTGTTTGAAACTTCTAAAACCAGGCATTTGAAGTAACCATTCCTGTCCCTGAATCACCTCTGTAATGGCTACCACATCATATCTCCAAGTACTGATCCACCCCCTGAGCTCAACCGCTTTGTTCACAACAGTCATTGCGATTAAAAAAAATCGCATCTCAATTGTTCGGCCTGAGCGCGTCCCTTCTCTATCCCCTGCCTATCCTCCTTCTCGCACTGTCTACAAGCTTTCTCTATCTGTGAGCTATTTGTGAACCACATCTTCAGCTCGGTTCCCACCTGCCAACAGTTCTAGTTTAAAGTCTCACCAGTAGCCTTAGCAAAACATCCAGCCAAAATTTTGAACCCATGCGATTCAAGTGCTACCTGTCCATTTTGTACAGGTCACATCTGCCCCGAAAGAGGTCCCAATGATCCAGACATCTGAATCCCTGCCCCCTGCTCCAAACCTTCAGCCACGCATTTATCCTCGACCTCGTTCTATTCCTATTCTCACTGTTGCGTAGCACAAACTGTAATCCCGAGATTACTACCGTTGCGGTCCTGTTTCCCAACTTCCTACTTAACTCTCTGTAGTCTTTCTTCAGGACCTCTTCCCTATTTCGACCTATGTCACTGGTACCAATATGTACCACGACCCCTGGTTGTTCTCAATCCCACTGCAGGATATCATGGACACGATCTGAAACTTCTCAGACCCTGGCACCTGGGAGGCAAACTGCTATCCGAGTTTGTTTCCTGCGTCCACAGAATGGCATGTCTGACCCTTTAACTACAGAGTCTCTGTCACTGCTGCTTTCCTCTTCCATTCCCTCGTCTTCTGAGCCACAGGGCCACATTCTGTGCCAGAGGCGCGGCCACTGTCGCTTCCCCAGGTAGGCTCTCCCCACTCCAACAGTACTCAGACAGATGTACTAATTGTCAAGGGATACGACCACAGGAGTACTCTATAGTACCTGACTCTTCCGTTTCCCTCTCCTGTCTGTAATGCACCTGTCTGTCTCGCGTGGCCCCAGTGTGAACAACTGCCGATAACTCCTTTCTATCACCTCCTCGCTCTCCATGACAAGGCGAAGGTCATCGAGCTGCCTCTCCAAATCACTAACGCGGACCCTTAGGAGCTGCAGCTCGACGCATCTGATGCAGATATGGCCGACCAGGGGGATGTGAGACTTCGGGAACTCTTACATCTGACACCGAGCACAGAAAACTAGCCTCACACACATAGTTGCTCATTTCCAGAATTAACGTAGGTAAACCTATCTCGCCTCGTCCATTTGTCCCATTACCGCCGAGGTCCGTTGAGCCAAATCCCTATCAGGTTGCTACCTCTCACTACGCTGTGCGCTGGGTATGGCGGTCTTCTTTTTAAATCTTTCGCGCAACACCTGCTGACTTCACGCCCTTGGGAAATCTTGCCTCGCTTTTACCCCGAGTGGGAAAAACTGCCTTCGCTCCGGGTATCAGCAGTTCGCTCGAAGCCTTCTTGCGCCGAAGGGACACTGTATAAGACAAATCAGGAGGTTAAACATGGGGTTCGGTTAATGACCACACAACGAGCAGTGGATCTACATGCATCTCTATCATGTGCGCTGTCTCTAGGAAGTGGGGAATCACGGTCAGTGGTGCTCAGGTCACAGCGACGGCAGCCCGTGAGCTGAAGGGTGTCACAGGTCCTATTGCTAAGGTTTCTGATAACTCTCACCAGAGATGCTTGAAGATCTGAGTAGTCCAACAGAATCAGGAAGAAAAGAAGCACAGTCCTGGTTTCGGGCCGAAGCACTTCGGCAAGACTGGGGAAAATTACATTTGAGGAGTAGTTTCAAAAGGCGCCAGGTGGGAGAGTGAAACTCCAGGTGTGAGGCGAAACCTGGAGGAAGTGGTGGATGAAGTAAATATGAAAGAGACAGAAGACCATGTCAGATAGGAAAAAGGGGTGGAGCACCACAGGGAGGCGATGTGCGGTCAAGGAGATATGGAGAGGGAGGGAAACGGAGATGGGACATAGAAAGAGGGTAATGGGTTCAGCGGGTTGGAAGGCATAACTGGAAGTTTGAAAAATCGATGCTCAGCTCATCAGCTTGGAGGCAACCCAAACAGAATATAAGGTGCTGTTCCTCCATCCTAAATCTGCCCTCATCACAACAGAGGTGGCAGCCATGGATGGGCATACCGCAGTGCGAATGGGAAGTGGAATTATAATGGATGACACCTCGAACGGAAAGCCTCTTCCTGAGAGTATATGCGGCGGTGACGGAGGAATTGAAAGAAGGAGATGGCAATTTTACATGTAACAGGGCTGAGCGGGTTATTGATCCTCTCGCCCCACCCCTCGGCCCATTTCCATACGGATCGCCCCTATGCGACTTCCCACTAATCTCCCTCCTGACACGTATCTTTGTAAGCGGAACAAGTGTTACACCTGCCCCTACATCTCACTCACTAACACTCAGTGCTGTAAATAGTCTTTTCATATGAGGCGACTCTTCACCTGTGCGACCGTTGGGATCATTTATTGTGCCTGGTGCTCTCGGTGTGGCGTCCTTCATATCAACGAGACTCGACGTAGATTGAGAGACGACTTTGCCAAAGACCTACGCTCATCCCGCCAGAAAAAGCGGGATCTTGCAGTGGCCAGCGATTTTAATTCCAATTCCCATTCCCATTCCGATATGTCCATCCGTTCCTGTCGTGAAGAGGCCACGCTTGGTTTGGAGGAACAACACCGAATATTCCGTTTCGGTAGCTGCAATCCGATGGAACGAAAATCGATGCCTCAATCCTCCTACAATGCCCCATGCACCCTCCACTTTTCATCATTTCCTTCCCCTTTACCCCTTATCTGCTTGCCCACCAATCGCCTCTCTCTGGTAGTCCTCCCACCCATGTTTTCTTTCTTCCACGGCAGTCTGTCTCAGAATGAAATTCATTGTCGCTTCCGGTGTGGCCTCCTGTACAAGACTCGACGTAGAATGGGAGACAGCTTAGCCAAGCATCTGCGTTCAGTCTACCAAAACAAGCGGAATCGCCCACTGGGCAGCGTTTTTAATTCCAATTCACATTCCCATGTCCATCCATGACCTCCTTCGCTGTCGTGATGAGGCCGCACTTAGGTTGGGGGAAATAGCACCTTATGTTCCATTTGAATAGGTGGAACCTGACGGCATGAAAATCGATGTCTCAATCTTCCTGTAAAGTCCCCATTCACCCTCCACTTGTCTCTATTTCCCATCCCCCTACCCACCCCTCACCTAATCTCCTTGCCTGCCCTTCACCTCCCTCTGGTGCTCCACCCCCTTTTAATCTTTCTCCCATGGCCGTCTGTCTCTTTCACCAAACAATTTTCCATCTGCTTAGTTCATCACTGCCCCTGCAGGCTTCACCAATTACCTGTTCTCTCTCTCTTTGTCCCTCTCTCTCCCCATTCCCGCCCAAATTTTAATTTTAATTTTAAATAAAATTTTAATTTCACTCCTCAGCTTTCTCTTTTTCTCCAGTCCTGCCGAAGAGTTTCGACCCGAAATGTCAACTGCTGTTTTGTTGAGTTCTTGCAGAATTTTGTGTGTGTTGCTCTGATTTCCGGCTTTTACAGGTTTTGTCTTGCTTGAGAATTCGAGATCAAATTTATTATCACTGGCATTAACTGTGACCTGAAACGTGTTTTTGTGGCTTGAATACTGTGCCGAGAAATCGCCATAATTACATGTTTAAAGAGGGACAGACAGATAGATAGAAAGAGAGGTAGATCAATGGATCGATAGGCAGATAGACACGCACCAATGGACAACGTCTGAGCAGGATAGAGTCAGTGAGGATGTTTTCCCTGTCTCAGATGTTTTGGATCAGGGACCTGCTCCATTATCCGGGATGATATTGACAATCAGTCTCAGAATGAAGTGTATCATCGTTAACCTATTTGGTGCAACTTCTTCTGTTCCAACAGCACAGCGTGAGAGTGAAAATTGTACAAAATTGTAAATTGTAAATAAATACTTACGACAGACAGGGCGTCGCGGGAGGAAGGGGCGAGACATTGGATGAAGTACACATCAGTAGAACTGAGGAAGGAGAGAATCGTAACAACAACACACACAAAATGCTGGTGGAACACAACAGGCCATGCCGCATCTATAGGGAGAAGTGCTGTCGACATTTCGGGCCGAGACCCTTCGTCAGGACTAACCGAAAGGAAAGATAGTAATAGATTTGAAAGTAATATGGGGAGGGGGAAATGCAAAAAAATAGCAGAAGACCGGGGGGGGGGTAGGATGAAGCTGAGAACTGGAAAGGTGATTGGCGAAAGTGATACAGAGCTGGAGAAGGGAAAGGATCATGGCACCCAGGAGAAACAATGTGGGGGGACACCAGGGGGAGAAGGAGAACAGGCATTCAGCAAGATATGTCAGGGATGGTGTAAGAAGGGGAGGAGGGGCATTAACGGAAGTTAGAGAAGTCAGTGATCATGCCATCAGGTTGGAGGCTTCCCAGCCGATATATAAGGTGTTGTTCCTCCAACCTGAGTTTAGATTCATTTTCACAGTAGAGGAGGCCATGGATAGACATATCAGAATGGGAATGGGGCCTGGAATTAAAATGTGTGGCCACTGGGGGATCCTGCTTTTTCTGGTAGACCGAGCGTCGGTGTTCAGCGAAACGGTCTCCCAGTCCGCGTCGGGTCTCACCAATACATAAAAGACCACACCGGGAGCACTGGACGCAGTGTACAACAAAAACGGACTCACAGATGAAGTGTCGCCTCACCTGGAAGGACTGTCTCGGGCCCTGAATGGCGGTGAGGAAGTAGGTGTAAGGGCAGGTGTAGAACTTGTTCCATTTACAAGGACAAGTGCCAGGAGGGAGATCAGTGGGAAATGATGGGGGGGGGGACGAGTGCAAAAGTGAGTTGCGTAGGGAACGATTCCTGTGAAAAACAGAAACGTAAGTTAGTCTGGGCAGCAGAGAACGTGGTAGGGCACTTTGGAAATGAATTTGGAAAGGCACTTTGACTGAATTGGTTTATCTCAGGTACGAGGTATACTGCAAAGCTTATTTTTAAAACTCCACACCAAACTCTCTCCTTCTGTCCGACCAGCCCGACCCTCAACCCGCTTTTACATATTCCTTACCGTGTCCGTCCAATTCCACTCAATCACTCCTCCTCTCCCGCCTATTCTCAAGCACTCCCTCCTTCCCCACCTCCCGAACAGATTATCGTGACATGGAGGAGGTTCTAACCGATGGAGGACATGGATAGTTCGCACAGTCGGACCGTTATCCCATGTAGCAGAGGTTTAAATAGCACATGTTATAAATTTAAGAGGCGAGGTGAGAGGCTCACCAGGATGGTAAAGTGACCCGATTCACCTAGGGCTGTAGAGATGCTAAGCAGAATGCGCTACGGCGAAGTGGGAGAGAGCTTTGATAGCGTTACCCCGTCACTCCGTCCCCTGTCTCGAGACGAACCAACTAAAATTGTGGCATTATAGCTAATGTGCAAAATCTTTCTCATCCAATTACGTTGGGTACTAGAATTGGCTCGAAGGGCCGATGGGCTGTTTGCTGTATAACCCTGTGAATGGCCTTATGCCCATGTGGCTGTTTCTGTTCCCCACAGGGTAACCATGCTGCCTTTGATTCTGCTTGTCGCCTCGCTGGTCAGCGTGGAAGGCTTGAGCAAACGGTGAGACGTGAGCCATGTTCCTTTCATTCTGCAGTCCCACATCTGCCGCTCTATCCCGATGCCTCGTATCACTGCCCAGTGCTGCCTCCGTGCCCTGCTCCACCTCCAACCAGGCTCTGCCTGCCTCGCCTCCCTCCTTCCATCACTCTTCCTGGACCAGACACCCTGAGTAGTGGGATTAAACTTTTATACTGAGCCACATCAGTAACGGTAGACAATCGGCAACATATAATATGAGAGCTACGAACTGAGCTCTTTCATAAAATATATTGACGCTCCCCTCTCCAGCGTGGCATCCTTCAGCAAACTCGCCACCCACCAGATAACATCCCCAGTGTTCAGCTCACGGCTCTCTCAATGTCGCACCTTGTTACACTGTCGGGTTTGATCTGAGAGCACTTCTCTTTTGACGGCACACATCAGAGAATCCACTATTTTGTGGAATGTGTGGGATGTTTGTTTGCATTATCTATTGAGTTTCTGATTCTCTCATTGTGGTTTTGCTTCCAGTACTTGCTTGGGATATGATGTCCTCTGCACCACTGCGGATTATGAGGTAATGTGACCGCTGACTATTATTTTTCCCTCCCTTCTTCCCCCGGAGGTCCCGTCTCTCCTTCAGCCACATCCGTACCCCAGAGAACCTCCCTGTCACAGATCATTGTTCACTGTTGACACTTCAGCCTCTGATTACCCTACACCGCCATGTGCAGATTATCGTCCAAGTCATTCTCCCCCAGGCCGTAGGGACGAACTGTCTCGGCTTCTCTATCATTGATTCTGAACTATGGAGAACTGCACCCAGCTGACTGCCCACCCTGCTGCCCCATGGAAGGAAAGGTGAAGGGTAATTTGATTATAAGAAAGATGTGTCTTTTGGAGATGGTACGAGCAAACTTTATTTGAATATTTACTGAATTAGTGGATCCGTGCTTTGATAAGAACTTGCGGACACTTGGAAAGTTTTCTTTGTAGTGGCGGTAGCTGAGGCGACGTCATTAAGAGTTTAAAAGTTTGAGAAGGAACGGTAGCATGTATTTTACGTGAGAGGCGGTAATAGCAAAAACGTGTTCATGAGGTCGTCAATTGTGAATTGTTTTGTCTGTACGTGGAAGGACTTCAAAAACAACGTGTTGAGACGACAGAACTTCTCTGTGTTTCTTAGAACAATAGAGAAGGGTAACAAGCCCATAGAATCCATCTGTGGAGCTAATTCGATTGAGCAGATCTTAAGTACTTTTATGCATGTGTTTGTCCTAAAGATGTGCCCACGAGTTCTATGGAAGTGAGGTAAAGCGGCAGAAACATCACGGATTCTCTACAGGTTGCAGATGAAGAGGTGTTTTCTAACCTGAGGCATGCCAGAGAGGATAAATACCCAGGACCTAACAATGTGTTACCTTCGACGCCACAGACAGCCAGCTCAGATATTGCTTGGTCCTGAGCAGAAACATTTAAAACATCCTTTGCAATTGGAGAGATACCAGAGGAGGAGAGGGTAACCAATGTTATTCCGCTGTCTTTAATGCTTTAAACATAAACCACAAAATTATAGGCCGAATTTCTGACATCAGTTGAGGAAACTTTACTGGAAAGTATTCCAAGGGACCTGATGGAAAGTACATGGATGCATGTTGACAAAGTAAGTACCGTCGGCGTGGCTTCGTGCCTGGTAGGTTATTTCTGACCATTTTATAGAGTTTTTCGAGGAAATTACCAGGAAATAAATGGATGAAGGCAAGGAATCTTCGGGAGAAACCAGATAGTGGCAGTAGATAGTTGCCTCTCAGACTGGGCCAGGGAGTATTGATGTGTTATAGGCTGTGCTGTGTTCTTTGTTGTTTTATTTCATCCATAGCAACGCGACTGATGATGATATGTTAACTGGGTCAGCAACATGCCGATGATACGACGTCTGGGGGTGTAGTGGACAGCGAACAAGACTCGCACCAGCTGGCAAAATGGTCTAAATTATGGCCGGTAGAACAATGCAGGCAAGTGCAAAGCTTTACACTTTGGCAGGAGTAAACACAATACGTCTTGAAGAGTGTGGTAGAACAAAGTGATCTGGAATACGTTCGTCGAAAGTGTAGATAGGGTCGTAGAGAAGCCCTTCAGCACATTGGCCTTCATCAACCAATGTATTGAGTACAGGAGATGAGGTGTTGTTTTGAAGATGTTTCAGACAATTTAGAGTATTATCTGCAGTTGTGGTCACCTACATACATGAAAGACGTAAATAAGATTGAAAGATTATAGTGAAAGTTTACAAAGATATTGCCGTATCCAGAGCACCTGCATTACAAGGAAACATTGAAAAGGTTTGGAAAGTATTTCCAGGAAGATAAAAGATTGAGAGTGATTTTGAAAGATGTTTACAATGTTACGAACGGTGTACATTGGGTAAATGCAAGCTGGCTTTTTCCGCTGGGTTGTGGGACTACAATCAGTCTCCTGGGTTGAGTGTGAAAGCTGAAACGTTTAAAAGAAACATGAGGGGGAAACTCTTCACTCAGAATTTCGTGAGAGTGTAGAATGATCGACCCGCACAAGTGAGGCATGCAAACACGATTTGACCATTTGAGAGAAGTTTGGATCGTTACATGGATGAGAGGGGTCTGGAAGACTTTGGTCTCGGTGCAGGCCGGCTGGAGCAGCAGTTTTAATAGTCATTGCATGGATTAGTTTGCTGAAGGGCTTATGTTGTATTCTCTATGACTCTGTGAGGTTTTACAGAGAACATTTTTCACCCCGAGTGCCCTGAGTGCCTCGAGTGTGCGACCTGCGTTGTTAGGCCATAAGGCCATAAAATATAGGTGTAGATCTAGGCTATTCTGCACATCTAGACTTCACCATTCAAATATGGGCTGATACAATTCTTCCAGTCATCCACACTCCACTGCTTTTACCCCATACCCTTTGATGCACTGGCTAATCAGAAACCTGTCTATCTCTGCCTTAAATACACCCAGTGACTTTGCCTCCAAAACCGCTCGTGGCAACAAATTCTACAGAGTTACCGCACTCTGAATAAAGTAATTTCTCCGCATTTCAGTTTTAAAAGGACGCCCTTCAATTCTGAAGTCGTACCAAATTGTCCTAGAATCCCCCACTTGCCATATCTACTATGTTCAGGCCTTTTAACATTCTAACTGTTTCTACGAGATCCCCTTCATTCTCCTGAACTCCAGGGATTACAGCCCAAAAGCTTCCAGACCGCCCTCATACCGGTATCCCTTTCAACCTTCTCATTTTAGTGGAAACAGATAAATTAGAGATTTTCCCGAGGCGTTTAGACAGGCAGACGAAGGGAAAGGTTAGGGCGAGGACAATGTGAAGAGAAAGGAACTTAGCTTAGTTAAGCAGTTGATTACGAATTTAATTGACCCGACTCAGTAGTGTAGGCCGAAGGGCCTGTTCTACTTCTCTCTGTTCCCTGTTCTTTGGTCGATTTGTCACAGCTACTTTGTTCCATACAGTAAATCCGCCGTTATCATTTGCGCCCAACACAGTCTGAGGATGTGCTACGTTAATTCGTCAGGATTGCCATGCTCGAGTGCCAACATATCTTCCCACCAATGACACTCCATGATCAATACGTCCTTGTAATATGGGAGGACACCAGAGTACCCAGAGGAAACCCACGCGATCACGGGTAGAACGGAGAATTCATTGCAGCCGAGAATGATGATGTGGACGGTGGGGAATTGAACCCATTTGCGAGTGCTATAAAACTCTAGTTGGTTGTTACAATACGCTGCCGCCTTACCAGGACCAAGAAGGGTCTATTGATACATGTGCGCATTACTGAGTGTATCTGTTCAGAGGAGCTTCTGCCACTTTAAGCCCTTACGCTGGTCAGTGTCATGACATTCCGTCCGTTGCTATGCTCATATCGTTCTGCCTTCCCGTAAGCTAGCCTTCCTCCTCAATTCGGAAACGCAAATCACCAAACCCCGCTTACAAATCCGTACAGTAAGAACTCCATCTTCCGTCAACAGTTCCGTCGTTACAATGAATCGGTCTGGGTCGGAACACGCGTCAGCCGAGTCGACTTTGACAGAACTAACTCGTTTCCGCTGTACCACTATTTCAAACAGCGAAACTCGGAAGGTAGGTGAACGCCCAATTTTGATGGTATCAGAAAGAATCTGTCGTCTGTCAGCTGAGACAGGCTGTTAAAACACTTATGTATTTGTTGTTGGAGGCTTTGAAAATTGTCGTTATGAGTGTACAATGCTTGCATGTAAAAGGTAAAAATTACAACTGTGAAAAACCGTGGTTTTCTAGAGATGTGGAGGCGCTGGCAGAGAAGAACTGGAGGTTTATATCACGTATAAGCAGGTAGGAACAACATATGTATTTATGGAGTAACCCTAATGCAATGGAACACATAAAAAGGAATCAGGAGCGCCAAAGGAAGGCATGAGTTTACCCAAACAACAAGTAAAGGGGAATGATCGGGGATACTACACATATGTTAAGAACAAAAGCATTGCAAAGGACAAGCTTTATTCCTCTGGAAAAACTGAATGGTATTCCATGTGTGTACTCAAAAGAGGTGGGGAGGTCATAAATGATTTTTCTTTTTCATCTGTAATTAGTCAGTAGACCGCTACAACATCCATAACATAGAGGCAAAGCGGCAACATATTCACAGAGGAGGACGTGATTGTTGCCCTGTCGCAAGTGGAAACACCAACGGCGTGTTGATAGTGATAGTCAGCAGTTTGTGATGTATCAGAGGACTGGAGTATAGGTAATGTTGTTGCTGGAATCATGAAACAGGAAACTATCAGGCGGTCAGCCGGGTACTAATAGTGGCAAACTTAGTTGAAGTTATTCTAATCGAATGGATACGTAAATATCTGTTTTAACATGGATGGGGAATAATCAGCTTAGTTTTCTGCCTATACATTATTGAGGCCGTTGCCCCTAAAGATGATGAAAGCAAGGCTGTGGACATTGTATAAATGGATTTCAGTATTCCGTTTGAGAAGGTCCCGCGTGGGCGTATTGTCAAGAAGTTTTGATGCATTCAAGGTTAGGTAGCAATTTGAATTAGACACTGGCCTTGCGGAGAAGCGAAGTACATTGTTGCCACTCTGGCTGGAGACCTGTGACTAGTAGAGAGCCGTAGGGATTGATGCCGTGTCCGTTGTTGTTTGCCATCTATCGGAAAGATCTGAATGATAATGTGGTTAACTCGATTAATAAAATTCAGGGACCACACTAAGATCGGGAATGTAGTAGACAGTCAGGAATACTGTCATGGCCTGCAACGGGATTTGGGCGAGCTGGAAATTGTGCTTAAAACGGCAGATGGAACTTAATTCAGTCAAGTGCGAGATTTGCAACTTCGGTCGGACCAGCCACGGTAGATCTGAAACTGTGAAAGACAGGGCACTGAGGAGTGCGGCAGGGCAAAGGAATCTGGGATTACAGGTCCATAATTGACTGAAAATAGCGTCACAGGTTGATCGGGTCCTAATAAAAGACGTTTGTAGATTGGTCTTAATAAATAAAAATGTTTAGTAAAGGAGACGTGAAGTTATGTTTAAGTTGTCAAAACTGATAAATAAACAAGTTTGCAAGAGGACAGAAGAAATTTTATTGGGAATTCCTGGGTCTTAAAGACCTTAGCTGTAAGGGAATATTGAATTGGTTAGGACTTTAAATTCTGCATACAGAATATTTAGAGGAAATTTCACAGAGGTTTAATAATTATGATGGGTATAGATAGGTTGAACCATTCAGGCGTCTTCCACTGAGGCTAGCTGGGAATACAAGCAAAGGTCAAGAGTGAAAGGTGAAAAGTTTGAGGCGATTCGTCTTCACTCAAAAGTTATGGCAATGTTTAAAGACCCGGCAGAAAATATTGATGCATGCGAGCTCGTCTTCAAAGTTTAATCGAAGTTTGAATACTAACATAGATTCGGGGGAGTATGGAGGGTTAGGATCCCGGTGGTGATGGAAGGAATCAGGCAGTTTAACTCGTTCAGCACGGAGCAGATAGGCCGAATGGCCTTTTTCTGTGCTGTTCTCTTCTATAACTCGATGACTCCATGACTCAGAATGAACTGGATGAGGCATTGTAAATTGGAATATCAAGCTTGCAGATGACAAGAAGCTTTGCTGACTTGGAGATAATGTGGAGTATTGCTGTCGGCTGCAGCAGGACAGAGACAGGATGTGGCGATAAGCTAATAAAGCGTAAGTGTTGTTCAACCCTGACAAGTGTGAAGTTAGATTGTAGAAGGAAATTTGGGATCCGCACCACAGATCCATTAAACCTGCAGCAGAAATTGACATGGTTATTGAGAACGCGGGTGGTATGTTGCCCGGGGTGGTGTTAGAGGCAGGCACAATAGATCACTCAGGAAACTCCTTGATAAGCATATGGAGGGCTGTGTGGGAGTGAAGATTCAGATTGATCTTAAAATAGCTTGTAATGTAGTCGCAACACCGCGGAACGTAGGGTTTGTATTGAAACTAACGCTTTAGTACATTAGTGTTTCCAAAGATATGTATTAAGGATTATAATATTCTACAACACTTTCAGGGATGGAGATCCAATTGACTGGACGATTTCTCGCATCAGTCACCGGGCATAGAGTGCTTGCAGTCTACTACATGCTTCCCGAAGAGCTCTGGGACAATCCTCCAACAGCAACCGACACACGAGTGAGTACCAGCTGAAAACGGACAATAATTTATATTGTGTCTGACCTCCATCCCCCTCAATCTCTAGAGAGGCAGGTGTTCAGGAAGGAGTCAAGCAGAATCTTCTGAATGTGATCTCAGATGTGACTTAACACCTGATTGAATGGAACAACAGGGTAGAGAGAGGGGGGCTGGTGAACTGGAATTTCCCTGTTCCCATTTTACGGTGTTTGCATCTTTCAGGTGTTTATCACTCCTTTCCCGATGATGGATGTGTTTGCCAGGAATAACCTTCGACATGCCATAATCGACGCAACGGATTTCAACCGCACGCTCACTGAGCAGAATGCCCCTGTCAACAATTCCAACTTCTTCGTGTATGCCTGCTTGTGGTAGGTCACACAGCGGGGCGTTTAGTTGTGTCTTTTGTGCGATCCGTGGCCAACGGGCTGAGGGTATTCTCTCACAAGTGTTTTCTAGAAGAAAGTTTAACAGGCAGCCTAATTAACACTTTCCTAGAATCTGCTGTAACCATGTTTCGGGAGCCAACATATCATGTGCACATCTTCCTCAGCCAACCCCACAGTTTCCCAATATCCAATGACAGCAGCATGCCTCCACACAGGACAACCCCACTCCCGTGGTGTGAGGAACACTTACTCCGAGGGAGAATCCATCACTCTCACCACGTCACCAATTGCAAATATCTTAACCCCATGCAGATACAGCACTGGAAAGTGAAACACGAGATTTCACCCAGGTGAACCAACAACCTCTCTTCCCTCTCCCAATCCCTCTCCCGGGCAAAAGATCTGCGTTTCATTGCTGCTGCTCCGAGAAAACTGAGAGCATAAAGCGGAGCCACCAAGTAGTGTCCCGTTTTGGATGCCCAGACACAGTTAGTCCGCATCTTTGTCCCACCTTCCTGCAAAGTCATTTCCTGCACTGTCAGATTCAGACCATTATCACTGTCTCATTTAAAGACAGCGCCTCACATGAAGGCACCATGAATCCCCGTGTTGTGCGAGGCGTCATTGTGTACGCCCTGCTGAGCGAGCAGTGAACCACGTCTCCGGGTTCACCTCGCTGCACACGACTGAGGCTTCTTCAGATTGTGGCGCCAAAAAATAACTGGCGGCCAAAGGCTCGGAATTGGCGAGCCTTTGTTACCTTTACGAATCAAAAGCCGATCGAACTCCACCTTAAATAAAATCACAAACATGGCCTCCACGTCCATGGCAATGAATACTTCAAATTCAGCATCTTCTGATCCTCAGGTGCTGTGTTGTACTACAGCATGTTCTATTAAGGTGGGGGGTTATATGGGAGGCAGGGTTTAAGAGTCGACAACAACATTGCGGCCGAAGGGCCTGCTCTGTTCTGTACTATTCTGTCTTCTATTTTCTAGCGAAAGGAATTCTTCATCCTGTCTTAGAGTACGCACTCTGCTCCAATCCCCAATCCACTATAGGAAACGTCCTCTCTCCAGCCACTCTAACCAGGCCGTTCAATGGTCCATGGTTTTCCAGCTCATTCTTCAAAAATACAGCTATCGTTGAGCTGAGAGTCTCTCGCTAATTTTATTCCTTCATCTTATCCTGGAAACAGGTCTGCAGCTTTAGATAAAAAAAGTGTAAATGAATGTGGAATGTTCTGTGTGCGAGCGGGGCGGTAAATGAACCAGAGCCGCTGCAGTATCGGTTGGGTGTCAGTGCCTACGGAATGGTGGGACGCTCTGCCGCTGTCAGATACAAGGCTCGCTGTTCACACTGCTCCTCCGAGGGGTGAAACGGTGTGGAAGGCTGCACTGTTTGTCCCAAGAGAGAAGCTTGGTCAGTGTTCCAGAGAACTCTCCGGTTCCGGCATTAACAGAGGGAATAAATTTGGTGGGGTTGTTGAACTTGATGTTGACTCGTCAGGGGTCAGTGTGCCCAGACGGAAGGTGGGCTGGTATCCCGGCGCTGCCGCTGAGCATCTTTGGAAGGGTTCAGGCGTCGGGTGGCAGTGATAAGGGAAGAGTTGCTCACAGTTAACTGGTTGATGTGCGGTCTCTAATTCTTTATTTTTTTTCCACAACCACGATTAGGGAGTCAGAGGTGTTCGGACGTCTGTCGCAAGGGTAAGTGCAGGGTAATGTTGTGACTGTGATCGGGTCAGTTAATGAATCAGAGACGCTGCGGTATCAGGTGGGTGCTCATGCTGACGGTCGGTCAGGAACAGAAAATATAGAACACTAGACCTCTATGTTCGCCCTTTATCCTTGATTGTTGCCGACTCCAGACCTTCATTCCTGAAGAGCCGTCTTCTTTTTTCTATTATCCATGTGTCTAAGAGTTTCTTAAATGTACCTGTTAGATATGTCTCTTACCGGACTCCTGACACCGCGTTCCACACACCCAACATTATGAGTAAATACATACGCCAGGCAGCCCCTATACCTCCGTCTAAATACTTTTAAGTTATATCTCTTTGTATCTATTTCCACACTGGGAAAAATGTTTTTGGCCATCCACATGACCTATGCCGTTTATCTTTTACAACCCTATGCAGTCGCCTTTCGCCCACTTCGCTCTAAAAGGAAAAGCCAAAGCTCGCTAAACCTATCCTCATATGAATATCCCTCTAGTCTAGGCAGCATACTGGTAAATCTCCGTTCTTCAGCTTCGAAAGCTGTTACATACATTCTGTAACGAGGCGACCAGAATTGAGCACAATATCCCAAGGTTAAATGAGCGGCAACATTACTCGCGGCTTTGAAATCAACCCCTCGACGACTGAGGCCAACATCTCATACAGTTTCATAACTACCTGCTCAACTTGCGTGTCAACTTTGATGAGTCTATGAGCGTGAAACTAAAGATGACTCTGTCCTTGCACACTGATAATTAACCTGTCATGAACCCTGCATCTTGCATTCAAATTCGACTTTGCAAAGTGTATCACTTCACACTTCTCCACATTGAGCTCAGAGTTTGCCAACTCTCAGCCCAACTTTGCATTCCTCATTGCCCTATTGTAACCTACATCACAATGCACACTGTCCCGAAATGTCATCTGGAAATGGATCAGCCTAATCACTCGCTTCCCGAACTGATCTCTGTGGAACACCACTGGTCACCGACCTCCAAGTGAGATACCCTCCACCTGTTACCACACTCTGTTTTCTGTGGGTAAGCTAGTTTTATCTACAGTAGCCACGTTTGTCTGCCGCCCATAGCTGAGAAAGTTTTCCTAAAATCTTCATCAGTGTGCTTTGTCTAATAATTAAGAATTTGATTCCGTTCCTGAGACATGTCCTGCTCCTCTCACAGCCATGATCAGACTATCGTTTTTCAACTGTCCAGAAATAATGTCGAAATATATCCTCCAACAGTTTGACCGCACGTACGTTAGGCCTACTGGTCTGTATTTCCCAGCTTTTCCCCTGTTTCCTTCCTTGTTCAAACGAATAACAGCTGGCAACGTCCAATCCTCGGATACTATTGCAATAGCCAGATGACACAGCAAGGTCATTACCAAAGGCGCAGCAGTATCTTCCGTCACTTCCTGTAGAAGACTGGGATACATCCCCTCCGGCAATAGGAATTTATGTACCCTAATGTTCACGAAAATTTCAGCTCATCCTCTTTCTAAACATTGATATGTTCAAGCATATCAGCCTCTTCTACATCATGCTCACATTTTGAAAAATTCCCTCTCAATTAAGGACCTTCACTATCTGGGACGACCTCAGGCGCATATTTCCCCTGTTATTCCGGATCGGTCCTACGCAGACATCCGTCTGATCTTCACAAAGGTGGAAATGGCCTTGGGGTTTCTAAGCTCCTGCCTGGCTAACTTGTAGTTTATTAGAAACCACTCTGATCCCTGCTTCCTAAATCTTAAGTCTGCTTCTTCCTCTCTCTGGACTATCTCTTATCAACCATGACTCTTTTACTCTACCATCGCCGACCCTGTCTCAAAGGGACAAACCTATCCAGAAGAACATTCTAGCTCTTCCTTAAAAAAATTCTACAATTCAGTTGTGCATTACCCTGTGTATATCTCTTCCCAATTTACGTTTCCAACTTCCTGACTAATAGCATCGTAATTCGCTCTCCCACCAATCAACTGATTTATAATACCATCTCTTCCTATCCTCATTCAATACCACGGTAAAGAATAGGAGTTGTGGTCACAATCTGTGATAGGAGGTCTGGCAGTATCGCAACGGGAAATATGGCAGGTGACCTGGTTCATTGGTCTAAAATGGCCTTTCCTTCAGATGTACTGCCACTAATGAGTCGAAGCCACTTATGAGTACCTCGAACAGATTCTGCCAATCTAAACCTTTTTCTCTAAGGAGGTTCCAGTCAAAATAAGGGAAGTTAATGTCACAATAATAAAATGCCTTTATGCTTACATATTTCCAAAATCAATCTCCTGAATTGTTCCTCGGTTGTTATTTGGCTATTTAACATGTCCGTCTACTTCATACTTCCAATAGCATATCTACTCTTCCGTATTCTGCCTCCATTCACATTGGCTCACTGAATGATCCGATCACGACTCCTCCATTTGTGCTGCTGTGAGATTATCCAACTCTTGCACTTTTCCCCCAGTCCCGTTTGAATCATAGAAGCACTGAAACATCCAGAAGCGATTCCTGCCCTTGTAACAACAAAGCCTCAGTTATGGCCATAACCCCGTAGTTCCATGTACTGAGCTGCTCTCGGAATACAGCTCCCTTGTTCTCACACTTCTCGCATTAAAATAGGCGTAGTACAATCCAACCTACTGTCTGTAGGTTCACCGCCTCTCCATGTAATGTACCAATACACCACTGTTTTTTTCCTTTGACATATCCCATTCCCCTCCCGAATTATGTTTCCGTTGCCAGCAACCTCTATCAGACCCGTCGGCAAGATTTCCCTCCAGTTCATGAGTCGAGGTAGTTACCTAAGCGGGTTTTGAGACACAGTTTGCACCTCTATTTGGAAAGGTTGGAGTTATTAGGCATAGCCAGGGTGTCTTTGTAGAAGGAAAATCACGTTCCATAAATTTGATCAGGTGTTTTGAACAGGCAAACAAGAGGTCTGACACTGTCCCAAATTGTAAGCTAGCTGAAACGTGACATACAATGGATCCCATTGGATAAATGTAGATGGAGCGGTGGGATTGGAAACACAGACAGAGAGATGGTGAAGATGTCTGACCCGTTGCCCTGCAGCTGTAAAATCATTGGCAACCAGAGTTGGGAGGACACCTTACAAATGTTCATCATGTTGTTTAGACTTCACCTGCAGGATTGTGTACACCTGTGGTCACTACAATATTGAAGGGATGTGAATTTGCTTTTGGGGGCAGAAACAAAGTATCCCATGGGCGTAGGAATTCATACTTCAGACACGGGAGTTTCTAGATTAGAAAATTCTAGCAATAAGTTGCCCGTTGAATCTGTGACGCCGCTGTTTTTTTTTTCTTCGGACGGGACCGGTTCAATGTTGAAGAGAACAATACTTTCAGTAAAGGGACTGTTCTTCCATACTCAGGAACATTCCCCTCAACTCTCTGTTATATCTTTCAGTCAGGAGATATGGTTCGTTGCCACCGGCGAATTCGACTGCCCGTCCCCGTGAGGCCAAAGAGAACGCTTTAGATCATCCGCCTGCTTCCTGTTTAACACCACTTTCTACATGCTCTCCACTGTTTATTCACTCCCAACACCGCCACTCAGTAATCTCAGCACTGGCCTGTTCACCCGTGGGGTAATGCAGACATCGAATACCCGTGACCAACCCGTGTGGGATCATCACCTACTCTCACAGGGGCCGCAGAGTGGCTGTATTCGGTGCCCAGTTCTGTTGGTAACTATGGTCCTTTGGCTGACACAGGACTATCTGACCTTTGTAATGCGATGTGGCCCAGAAATGATATTACCTTGTCGGCCTGGTTCGATTTGACACGATTACCAGACAGATTCCTCGTTTTTATGATCTCTTCCATTCCCGGCATGACAGTACGATAGAGAACACGTCCAAGACCGCGAGGAATCCCAGACTGACGTTTGAGGTTCGAGTGGCTGTCTGTGTCTCTTATGGGAGTACACGGCGGAAAGTCAAGAGACACGGGCCACTTCTGTCGGACCGCACGGGTTTTCGGTACCAGCGCTGTGCAAATACTGGGCAGAACAGCCGGCGGACGTTTGATATGATCCACTTCCTGTGTTGATGTAACTGTAAACACTCTCGTGTACTCTGATGGTAGCAGGGGTTCTAATATTTCTTTTTCCACGGCATGTGGCAGCTCCTTCTCGGAGCTCACTTCTGACCACACTGCCTTTCTGACATCTGTCCCGCGGTGGAATAACTATTTCCCAAATAAACTGAATGAATCAATAAAGCCAAAGCTGTTTGCATTAACTTGGTCTGCATCTCTTGTCAAACGCTCGCTGCTGTCAAATCCGACTGTTCATTGGGAAGGTACTTTCAGGCCCATCTGGAATAACCAGCTCCTAGAGCAGTGAAAACAGCATGCTGACACACCCACACTAACAGCTCACCCCTCTTCCCTTCCAACACTGAGCCACTCTGTAGAAAACTGTCAACTGATAGTGACGCCGCCTGGGGTGCAGGGAGGTTCGCGTGGAACCGGAGCGGTACACCGTCTGGGAAAATGCAAGCAGTCACATTACCAACGTGGGCCTACAGTCCAACTGGTCTGTCCCACCATATTGGTATCACATGCCGTGAGGTTAGATAGGTCTGAGTTGATGGCTCGGATATTCAGAGCGCAGGAGGATAACCTGTCCGTGGGGTAATGCCAGACTTACCAGCTATCACTGGACAGACGCCATAACCACAACATTCCCCCTCTTAACCAACTCCATCCTTTCACACGGCTGTCAATCTACTCGGGGCGATGCACCAAACCCTTAACGTTATCTTACAGAAAGACGGTGACATCTGGAATGGGAAATGTGAGAATCAGAGAACAGTGATATTAAGTATCAGCGTGTGGAGAGGGGACATTCGATGAGGGGCCATGGAGGGGCGTGGTGTGGATGCCGTTGGAGGTGATGTTGCTGTCGGAGGGGTTGATAATTGTTTAGAGAGAAAGGATTGAGGTGGACAAGGGGCTCGGAGACGTAATCAGTAACAGATCTGAGAAGGGAGCTGTGGCTGGGCGTGACTGTGGAAGTAATGGGGGGGGGGGGGCGGGGACATGGATGAGTTCGGAGACTTATGACCGAGGGTCCCGGGAGGGAGCGCCGTGTGTTTGACGGTGGGGATGTCAGAATCAGGTTTAATATCACTGCCGCATATCTAGACATTTGTTGCCTTATGGCACTAAGGAAATAGAAAGTTATAAAAGAATAAATTACCTTGAGAATTATATATCAATATTAATTACGTATTTTTCAATGTATACGGATTTCATAAAGGGAGGGAAATTATGTGGGAGTACACATGAACTCATTTTCTATTCAGAAATTTGATGGCGGAGGGTAAGAAACTGTATCTGAAATGTTGAATGTGGGTGTTCAGGCACCGTTAACTCCCCCTGACAGTAGCAATGAGAAAAGTGCGTGTCCTGGGTGATGGGGATACTTAATCGATGCCCTATCTCTGATCATCGCCTTTGGAGCTGGAAAGGACAATGCCCGACGTCAATTTAGCTGAGACTGCAACTTTTTGTAGCCTTTCCGATCCTGCGCAGTGGCCCCCTGAGGAATGTGTGGAGCATCGGAGGGTTGATCACTGAGAGTTCAGGGAGGAGTAGCAGTTCTGGGAGACTGACTGTCCACCCATCTCGTTAACACAGAGAGGGACACAGAGAAAACTCGGTGCCTGCGAACTGCAAGGCACCGACCCTGTGGTTGTTCCGGTACTTGCAGCAGAGAAAAGCACAGGAGGCCAAAAGGCCCCGAAAATTAGCGCTGGCAATCTGATTGACCATGGTTAATCCTCTCATGTCTCAGCTCCACTCCTATGCCGGACCCCATCGCCCGCAGCTCCTCCATCATTTAAATATGCACCCGTCTCCAGTTTAACTAGAGGATGCAGCTGCATGAGGGAACAAATGACACCGTGCCGCGCTCAAGCCTGAAAATTGTTCTGCTCCCTCCCCGGCAAATACCTTTCGCCGAATCCTTCCGGTTTCAATCCTCTGCTGACACTCTGCGATCAGACGCGTCCTGTCGACTTATCTCCCAACTGACCCTCCCGGTCTAGCTGTGTTTTAGACAATAATACCGTAACATATACGAAAAAAGCTCTAAGCCAGTTGGATCATCGAGTCTGCTCCGATCGCTCTCAGCCCAATCTTGTCTTCTGGTAACCCTTCATGCCCCGATTAATCAATTATCTATCAAGTTCTACCTTATAGCCCACCCTCAACAGATGTCTCCCTAAAAAAAAGATCCCGATAATCCATCCCTCCCTCCTACACCAGTTCTTCAGCCACACATGCACCTGCCAGATCATCCTATCCTTACCTTCACTGGCGAGTGCACAGGCAGTGGTCTAGAAATAACTACACTGAATGTCCTGATTGTCCGCTTTCTGTCTGGCTCCATAAAATCTTTCTTCAGTGTCTGCTTATTTCCCCGTGTATGTTACCGGTGGTCAATTGTATCTCGGCTTCTGGTTGCTCACACTCCCCCGGGAGAATGTCATGGAGCGATCAGGGACTTCCCTGACCCTGACGCTTCGGAGAAACATGCCGTCCAGGTGCCACTGTCGAGTCGACAGAATCTAGCCTCTGTTACTCTGACTATTTCATCTTCCATCACCACCGCAGTCCTCTTCATCTCTCTGTTCTTCCATGCTACCAGAGTGCCAGACACCAGATCACTGCGACCACCTGCTCCCTACCCTGGAGCAGATGTGTTTTCAGGAAAGTTGGAGGTATCACGGAATTCCCACATCTAAGGCACAGACCAACTCCGGATAGGTACTGCTGACATTAAGTTGGTGCACAAACACTTTTATTTCCGGGGTAACAAAGACCAAGTTCAAGCAACAGTTCATCAGTGCAAAGAAATGTCCGTTTCTGTGAATTATTCCAGTAATTGATAAACATAATATCTAAGTACTTTCCGGTGGCAGTCGCAATGTTCTCCATCTTGACACTATAGAATTGGCGCTCATCGGAGAACATGGCAGCAGGTAGAATAAAACTAGTTTAAAATCCGGAAGTGACAGAGCACGGGAACAGAACCTTCGGCGAACGCAGCTCCCGACCTTCACCTCCTACCGATTACTAAACTCTTATTTTTCTTTTTTCATTATATCTCCGGTATCGTCAGAACCACAGCACGTTCGATAATGAATCCCATACCCCAGTGTCAATTTCCATCGGTCAAGTGACCGACAAAGCCATAGCTTCCTGTGACATGGAGGAAAAGGAAATGCTAGTGGAAATACTGCCGTCTCGAGGGGAACTGGCGGAATTCGCGCTGAGCACTCCTGAGAACAGATCGGGCCTGGTTCCTGCTCGGATTAAGCGGGCAGCACGGCAAAGAGATTTACCTGATTGCACTCTACATCGGCACGCCCTTCAACATGCTATGAGCAGACAGCATCCACGTGCACAGAGGTCCTAACTTCAACGTTCGGGTTTACTTGTCTCCAGTGAGTTGGTATTAACTTACTAATGTGTTTACCTGAACAAACAATGACTCAACTAGGTCCTATTACCACGTGCTCTCAGCAACGCTGAGGTCACGCCGCCAATCTACAACAGCAACCACGTTGACAGTGGGATCGATTGTAACTTTGACACTGATGTTGGCAGATTGGACGGGAAGTGCATTCACACCGGGTAAGGTTCGATTTGAAGTGAGTATTCCTGATGTTGAGGCGGAGATGCCCGTCGGCAATTAGTGATGAAGATACCCAGAGCAGGCAGAGAAACAGCGCGCTGAGTCCAAGAATAGGTGAAGGGTTGGAGACAGGAGATTGTACCGTCGGTACTGGGTGGCGAATTCTCGCCGAAAAGGTGGGCTCGGAGACAGAGCTGAATGTGAAATAAACTTACCGTCCCAACAACAGCTCCACCCGAACATCTGAGGAGCTCCAGTGAATTGTTCATGAAAGTGTTTGCAGAAATACCTCACAGACTAGACGTATAATATTATGTGATGCGTATAACAATGACGTGGCATTACATTTTGCACTGAGGTGGTATACTTCGATTAATACCCACGCGGAACTGGGACAACCATGTTGCAGAGAGTGAGAAACAGAATGGAACTAAAATCACCAATTTAGTAAAACGACCGTGACAGGACTCAAGCCTGCAATCTTCTGATGACTTCGATTCAAGCACAGAAATCAGACGCCTTTTCCATTAGGCCACACGACCGCATTCTGAGGGAAATTCCAATGGAAAAAATGGGGAACATGCTGACTGCTGCCAGGAGTTTCCACGTGTAGAATGGTTTCCTGACCGAACTAAAAGTACTTGTATGCAGTGTTGTTATCCCAGGTGAACATTCGATCATTGTTCTTAATATCTCTCCATTCATTCCTGCTTTAGGCTGTACATTTAAATTCAATATTCTCTTTCTGTCACACAGAAAGGAATTGTAAAATGCCCACACCACTGTCTTTTACAGCCGCGTTATATTCTGGGAATGGAATAATTGAATTAGGTCCACCACATTTAATATATTATTGATAGAGTGAACTCGATTTCTTTTTAGATATTTCAGTCGTTGGTTTGATAATCCAGAACCGATCAGCCATGTGTTTGTGTCGTGTAAGCATTGGGGTGTTCGGAACTGCGGCTGCGCACAGCCGGACGTGCACTTCAACGTGTCTGTAATGCAGTAGCTATCGAGTTATTGCATTTGCTCAATACACGGAAAGTCGTCATTCTAGAGCCAGCTGGAAAATTCCCTTAATATCTGTTCACTTGAAAACGAGCAATATGATAAGAAAGCTACTGAAATTTTATTTAATTCAGCATGGATTTATCTCATTGTACAACAGAAAACAGTCACGGGTTCTCCGAGTTGCGGAGCACTGAATGGAGCCTTTGGCCACAGCACGTCTAAAGCGCCGAAAGTGCCTGCATTAGGTATTTCCAAGTTTCCTGTGGTTGGCACAAATCTCTCTACACATTCCTTATCCACGTCCATGAATTCTAGTAATCACAGAGAGTAAAGGAAATCGACATAGAATCTGAAAACAAATGTGTGAATCTCCAAACACAAGAGCTAGAAGAGGCCGAGACGTTTAGACGATGGACTGCTAATCCATTGTGCCCTGCACGCGTGGGTTCGAATCCCATCTTCGTCGCGCCATGTTTATCTGGGAGACCATCTTTGAAGCAATCACTTCCGAGCCTCCGCCTTTTGTCCCAGGGACGCCAGACAGGTTGGTATGTGAGTCATGGAAAACCATATTCACCATTAGTTCGTCATTGAAATTGGCCACAATGCCACAAGACATAAAAACAGAATTATATTATTCGGCACATCGATGTTTCTCCACCATGCCATCATGATTGATACATTATCCCTCTCAACCCAATTCTCCTGGTGTTTTCTCTTCACCTTTGACAACCTCACTATTCAAGAACCTGCCACCTCCGCTTTAAATAAACCCAGTAGGATGGGCTCCGCAACTAGCCATGACAATGAATTCCACAGATCCTTTATTCCCGCTGCAGAATGTCCTCCTCATCCCTGTTCTAAAGAGACGTTCTTATCTGTGTTTGTGCCCTTAGCACTGAAACTGAACGGATTGTCATATGCAGAGCGTCTGTTGGCACAGGGTCTCTATTCACCGGACCTCAGAAGAGTGAGAGGTGACCTCATTGAAATATATAAGGCATGGGAATGGGGAGGCCTGGAAGAGTTAGATCAGCCCTTGATTTAATGGAGGAGTAGCCTGGATGGACTGAATGGCCTGCATCTGCTCCTATATCTTATGGTTTTATATTAGCATTTATTTTAAGAGTATGAAAGGAAGGATGTAAGGATGCAATACTGAAAATCTCTGCGAGCGCCTCTCGGATGAGAAGAACTTTGGTATTTTGTTTATTTATTAATTGAATAAATGACGTGAGCGGAAATTTCACTGCGCTGATGAACTGCTCTCTGAACTTGGACTGCGTTACCCCATAAATAAACGTGTTTGTGCAGCAACTTAATATCAGCAGCAAGTATCCCGATTGGTAAAATATGTATTCCGAATCATTGTAATTACTGTAATCCAATCCAGCAATGGAGTAATAAAGAAACTCGGCAACATTCACCGACCACAGAATAATGAATGTTCCGGAGATGGTGAGAAGTAAGATCACAGACCTCCTCCTGCTCTCCATCTCGGGGTCACTATGGTTCTTCGGCATTGCTCTGACCCCGCAGCCCCTTACGGACACGACTAGTCATTAAAATGTGTCTGACTGTCAGTGCGTTGAACAGCAGTATTAACGCGAAAGGGAGTAATGGCGTTAGGAAGTTAGAAAGCCAATCATATCCGTCCCACCCGGGATGTGTATAATAGCCCGGCTTAATAATACAGTCCCAGGGTATACTGTCAATCACTTTCGCAGGATTATATTTAAAGAATTCGGGCACATTTTTAAAAGAGCAGAACGCCGGTTGTTGTCAGAACCACAGCCGCAGTTTTCCCGGTGCAATACTTTGCTTTCTACTTCTGACAACAGATAGCGACAAACCGATCAAACATAAAAGTTACGGTGAACCAGACAGAACAGTTAGTGGCCGCCTTTCCCAGGGCAGCGATCGCATTGCATACGGGGGGTGATATCAAGAAAAATTCCGGGGAAGTAATAATAACCGATTCGCCACAAAATGACCTCAGCGATGATGGTTAGTAGATCCGCCGTTGCCATGGCCACCATGTAGCGATTCGTGTAGGTGGAGAGGCCGCATTTTCGCCGGGACAGGATCACCATTGCCACTACAGTTACTGGAGGAACAGAAAAAAAAAAGACGAGTGAATTATTGCTTCGCCGCTCCCTGAGTCTCCACGCACAACAAAGCTGGAAATTGAGAACAATCAAACTGAGTAAACAGCTTAATTCTGGAGGATTCAAAGGTGCAAAGTGGGAGTCGGAGATCCCTCAAACTCTTTTATGCTGGGTGAAAGGATATGGTACTCGGTATTGGAACAGGAGTAGTGTTCGGGAAGTGGGCTTTGTTAACTGATCACCGAAAGCGATTTGTAGAAATCAACTTGAACCTGCCACCATCTGGATCTTCTCTGCGATCATCATTGCCCCGTTCCTATCACCTAAGTTCTGGAATCTCCCCGCGCAGTTAAACCCCGTTTCATCCGCTCCAGTCTATTTACAAATTTCCGAGAAAATTTATTTCTCCCGTTCGTATGTCTTCGGCGCCACCTCAACTCCCGTTTGCCTTTTGTGTCCAGGAGCTTCGCTTGTCTCCCTTATTTTAAATTCTGCAACTGCGCTTGGCCGCGGTTCCTTCACACCACGGTATGTTATCCGATCAGAAATTTTTAAAATTTAGCCTGTTAAGATTTTGAATGTCCCGCCGAATGTTTGGGGTATTCTGGAATTTAGTGCTCAAAACATCTGATTTCCAAAGGAGTACAATATAGGTCCTTCAAAACATTTGTTTCCTTTTCTGGGATTGCTCCAAGCCACTGCAACATTATTCTAAATGCGTTGATTCTTATTGTTCCAGAGCGGAGTATCGCATGAAACTTATCTGGTCTGATTTCCATCGTGCATCTCTGGGTTTGCTCGCAACCCTCTCCTCAATCCGGGTATGGAAGCAAACCGTGGCACACGAAACTGCACATAGCCCATTATATCAATTTTCAAATCTCCCGATGGTTCAGAGATTAACTCACAAGTGCTGTCTGAATCCCAGTTGTGATCAGGTATGGATAGTTTGACACGAAATTACAAAATCTCAAAGGAGAAGAAATGACGGTTGGAGAAGTCAGGGAATGTTGTTGCAAAACGCTCTCAGGCTCACCTCTCGGTTTCATGATTATTATCTTTCATCTTGTCCATTCCTAAGCTCCTTGGAATTTTTCATCATGGACCAATGATCTCCTGTTATGGAGCAGCTCAGTTTCACGCTGGGAATGTTTGTTCGTAAGTGGAAATAGTGAAGAGTTTTAAACTAATATAGCATCCAGACTTACGAAGACACTGAACGCATTGAATCGGCTAGTTAATTTAAAAGTCACCTTTCACTGTGTCCAGACAGACTTGCTACCGGCTTCGGATATGGCACAAGTGCAGAGTTAGAGACACTGAAAGTCAGGTCGATAGTCAACTAACATTAATACTTACAGTGTTAAAGCGAAAATAAATAATAAACGCTGTGTCATCCAGGGCCGTTAAGTGACGCTCTCAGAAGGAGTTGATTTGAAAGTCCAATAGCTCAGGGAAGGCCGAAAGCAAAACAGCGGCGACACTTTGCTCTGCTCTGTCCAAGTCTGGACAAGCACTGCGACGGCAAGTATGAAGTTCAATACTATCATGATTACATTTTCAAATAAAAGCTGAAACGTACAAATTTGCAAGCGTAATTGTCCTCTCCACTGCGCTGCCAAATTCGTGGCTTTGAAAGGACTTTCCTGTAGTAAGTGATTCGTTTGTTAGTTCTGGAAAGAAATTGACCAGTTTGCCAGATGGCCATTGAAGGACAGGCAGGGGTTAACAATGAGGTGCGTGGTGATTAACCTTCCGTGGATGAGTAGGGCTGGGATACTCACCAGTGAGTGATGGGGCTCTCGAGAGGGCTGGTGTAGAAGTAAACAAGGAACTTGAAGTTGCAACATCAATGGCGTTAATCAAGCAGGTTGATAACGTGGTGTTCAATACATTCCGAATACCTGCCTTCACGGACGGGAAAATTCATGATGCAATAACATTGGTCTGACTAGAGTACCAGAGCGAAAGATTATGAGTTTTTCCGGTTAAATCTGATGGAAGAGTTGCACACCTGCCGACTTTGGCTACTGCGATTTCAGTGTTCACAGCGATGTCTCCACTGTATTGCAGAACAAAACATAGCCGCAGGATTTATGTACTCGGACTGTGGAATACTTGCGCGCGCGGCCCACGTGATTAATACTGAGCTCCGTCTTTCATCACACATGAATGTTTCACCCACTGATGTTCTAACTGCTTTTCTCTGTATCTTGGCCTTCTCCACGGCCATCGTGACGAGGAAAATAAACCAGAAGACGGCGTGCCATCCTCCAACTGAGCGCCTTGCAACGATCGGGAAGGAGGTGTGGTTTTTCTGCTTTCACCTGGCGAACTGCCCACTTGCCAAGATCTAATGTGATCGCTGAAACAAAGCGGTCTCGCTTTAACATGCATCGACACCCCGACCTCTTTTGCAATAACGTTAATTACTCTCGCTTAAAGACACATACATTCACAGACACACACACGCGCGCGCGTGCACACACATGAATTCGAGTGATCTGAAATCCAGTGCATCTCTTGATTTTTAATCGTTGAACTTGAATTAGTTTTACACATTCAGCAACAATTGCGAGCAAAACTTTACGTTAAAGGTCGCCCTTGTTTCACATAATCCAAATGCAATACACAAGGACTTAATGCACAGACACACCGATACACTTTCAACCGGACATTCAAGCTCTACATATTCCTGAGATTCCTTTTCTTGCGAGTATACTCAAATAAATCCAGTCCCCAAAATTGAATTAATGACAGCTTTCTGAACAAGAAACCAGACAGAGACAAACACAATTGAGGTCGATGGTGCTACTACTACTACTACTGATATCAACAGTAGGAATAATAATAATAATAATAATAATAATAATAATAATAATAATAATAATAATAATAATAATAATAATAATAATAATAATAATAATAATAACAATAATAATAATAATAAAATAATAATAATAATAATAATAATAATAATAATAATAATAATAATAATAATAATAATAATAATAATAATAATAATATCAAAACAACAAAAACAACACTATATTATCACTTTGAAAAAGAAATAACCAATGGAAGGGCATTGTCCTCCATGGAAAAAAAGACCCATCATCTGAGCAGGTGAGATATCCACAAGGAAGCGTCGGAAGCCTGGCTCAAAGTTGGAAAATTCTTCTCAGAAACAGGGGAGTTCCTCGTGGTAGTACAGGACCAGAATGTTAACACAGAATATTGACTGAAGTGCACAACAAAATATCATAAATGTCGAAAATGCCAATAAACAGTAGAAACAATACCACACATTGCCGGATCCTGCAACAGTTTAACTCATTCCTATAACTTATACAGATATAATCACGTGGTAAACATCCATTATCAAAATCTTGACTTGAAATGCAATCTGACAAATGAAATCTCACCTACCAGTAAGTAACAGCCTGATTCAGTTTTAGAGGCAAATTACCACAAATTATATTACAATCTCTAATAACTGATCAGTCACAATAATTCAGCATAAACGAGCAAGAATAATCTGTTTAACATTAACAGGTATTCCAGCATGCTTACTTTACTATATCATTAATGGAAAAACAACAGAAATACGCTGTATTTAAAGAAGAAATTGAAAGTCTTCGGAACATGAACAGTGTGCACAATGTCCGTTAGCAGTATCTCCTACTGATATCATCCCAAAGGCACTGGACAATAGCCTTAAACAATTACAGATACATAATAATATCCATGTAAAGTTTCTGAAAGGCACAATACGAAACATCACTAAATACTACGAAAATTCTCAACGATTGACAAATGAGCGTTTTTGGCGCTGCCGCACCTCAGATTGTAACAGCTTGATCTGAGGAAAAAAGACAATAACCGCAACAACAACAACAACAACAGCAACAACAACAACAACAACAGCAACAACAACAACAACAACAACAACAACAACAACAACAATAACAATAATAATAATAATAATAATAATAATAATAATAATAATAATAATAATAATAATAATAATAATAATAATAATAATAATAATAATAATAATAATAATAATAATAATAATAACAATAATAATAATAATAATAATAATAATAATATGATAATTGAGCTACTAATTTAGAAAACCACAATATACTTACAGAAGTGAAGAAAAGATGCCACTCTCCAATTTATTGTAATGGAAGAAAAAGAGTGTATCAAGTCAGAAACAATCAAATTAATTATCTCGTGGCAGAAGTGCTGAACGTTGACGAATTGAAATTTCCCACAACTTCATCAGTAAAGCTAAAGCTATTATTTCAAACAGTGGAACAACCTCTTCAAGATTTAAATATTTTAGAATAGATAAGTGCAAAATGTTAAACACAAAGAACGGTACAATAAAGCGAGTAGAATATTAAACAGAGAAGCTTCGGTGAAACATGATACAACAGAACCAATGAATAGATTTGAAATATATGAGTCTCTGCAATAGCAACAAGCAAAGAAAGCAGATCATTGTGCGGTCAAGGGAAATATTTTGACAAAATACAGTTCAAGGCTTAAGGAAATCGGTCAATTAGATCTCAATAGTACAAATACAACAGAGGAATTATATTCTTGTTATAACAGAGGAAACGGAAGATTATGCGTGACTCTGCCCGTCCCTTGCGCTGTACCAGACTGATCTGAGAAAAAATATAATAGTACAAAGTAGCGTGTTCTTTTGTCACAACGTATGGAGCGGAAACCAAAGTTGATCATTTATAAAGCAAAATATAAAAAAAATAACAAACTGGAGAGAAAAAAAAAAACTTCTGTACGCTCGAATTGCGCTTCGATTAACATAACCTGAGGCAGGAGGAAGAGCAGACATATAAAAAATGCACAACGGTCAGATAAAAGTGCCAGTGATATATATTTTCATCTGAAAAAGAGGATTCAGCACTTCAAACGAATAAATGCCATTCTAAGAGAAAGTAGTGCTTGCAAAAAGCACAACCCAGAAACGGAATGAAGAATTGATCACTACAGAAGGATAAGTCAATCAATGGAAAAGCATAACTCTCCATGGAAGATTTCACTGCGATCTGAGCAGACTAGCTGTGAACAAGGAATCGTCGAGCGCCTGTCTGTGAGTGGAGACCGCGTCCCAGAAACCCAAGGGTTCCTTGTGGCAATAGAGGACGAGGTGGTTAACACTAAAAAAAAATCAAAACTGCCGCATGAGCCTAACAGACTGAAGGTGATGAATATAGAAAATGCCGACGTAAACCAGAAACAATCCAACCCATTGCAGGATCCTGCAGCAGATTAACTCAATCAGATTAATTACACATGCACTATTGTGTCGAACATGGTTCACCAAAATCTTCCTTCAAAACGGAAACTCATAAAAGAAATCAAATTTACTCTAAACACACTTGACCCAGATTTAGCGTCAGAATCCCACAAATTCTATTATGATCAATGCGTTATTACCGATGAGAAAATCCCCATAACCGATCCAATATAATAATTCCTGATAAACCGGCAGGATTAGTTTTACCACTACATTTCTGTTACCAAGTTTTACATAGTTGACAAAAAAAATCAGCATGCGGACGTATCCAAGAAAGCTGAAATGGAGCAGGTTATGACAAGTGACAACCTTTTGTTGCATTCTAAGTGTTTCGGTTTGATACATATGTTGCTACGCATTCGATGGAGTAATTGTTTGCAGTCGTCATTTGTCGTCGTCTTCGTTGTTGTTGAAGTTATTGTATTTACTGTCGTTGTAGTTGTTGTTGTTATTATCCTTGCCTAATTACTTCACGTCTATATTTCCGCTGCTGATCCCCTTAGTTTCAGCAGTGTTCGTTTGTGTTACTGACCTGTCATCTAACTGAGATTTCCGAATAATTGCCGTTTTGCGTTTCTTTGTGTTCGTGTTTGGATTAATATTGCTCCAGGAATTTCTTATAGGAAGTAAAACCATTCAATTTCGCCTTCGTCTCTCATTAAAAGTCTTTGCAGGTCTTCAATGAACCCAGTAGACTTCTGATTAGAAACAAAGATCTATTCCTTCCTGAGGGAACGCGTACATATTTCCACCATTCTGCGTGCAGAGTCTCTGGTACTCCTCTTCCAAAGGAGTTTAGTGCAGACTCACCGTAAACCATTCGAGATTAGCGTTTATAATTATCACCCACGCTGCAAGTTCAACCTAACTGTGAAATTACTTTCTTGTTCAATGTCCTCCCAGAGTATGTGTTCGGGTTCTGACTATTGCACACCACTAATACTGCAACACAAATGTATCTTGTTTCCTTTCGTTCCCAGTGTTCCTGAAGGCTCATGTGTCGTTCCACCTCTCAGGTGAGGCCAGACCAGCCGAGTATTTCAGTATTTTTCCAACTATTTTAAAAATGGCAAACGAGATCCCTGCACCATTTGCGCTGTGAGTTCGTTCCCGATCTCACAACCCTGTAAGTGAAGAGATTTCCATTCATGTTCCCCCTGAAATTTCACCTTTTACCCTCTACTCACGACTTCCTGTTGTAGTTCCGTCCAGCCTCATTGGTCAAAAACCTGCTTGCATTTATTGTATCTATTCCCCTCACAATTTCTGAATACATCACTCAAACCTCTCCTCATCTTCTGCAGTGCACGGGATGAAGCCCTATCCTATTCACTATTTCCTTACAACACTTGTCCTCCAGACCCGCAAGAGTCCGTGTATACTGTCTCTGTACTCTTTGAAACGTACTTGCGTTCTTTATCCCGTAGGTAGGTGAACAAAATGCACACCATACTTAAAATTAAGCCTCACTACCGTCCTGTACAACTTAGTTACGACCCCATCTGACAGTGACGCCACTGTTAATAAACTAATAAGTCGTATCCCCGGTTCCTTTTTTCTAGCGCACACGTCACTGTTTCAGACCTATATTGTTTAGGTCTACTGAAGTGGAACATATCGTACTTGTCTGCATTAAATTCCATTTGCCATTTCTCAGTTCATTTTCCATCAGGCTCTGACAGACATCCTCGCTGTCAACTACACCACCAATATTAGGCACACGCAATTATGCTGATGCCGCTGACCATATTATCATCCAGGTCGCTGATTAAGATAACAAATACCAGACCCACCAGCTATCCGTGCGGTACCCCCCATGTCACAGTCCTCCAGTCAGAGGCAACCTTCTAAAGGCACTCGCTGGTTCCTCCCATAAATTCAAAGTATAATCCATTGCAGAACCTCCTCTTAAACACCCTGCCTCAATTGTTTCATTCCTAACGTATCTGTAAAAGCCTTTTGGACTCTCCTTCACCTTGTCTGCTGTCTGGTTTTAACACCCTTGTGTTTTTTTTTCTGAAGTGTTTCGCTTTCCATCTTATACACATCAGGACCGTATATGCTCCTATCTGCCTGTAACTGCTATGCACCGCCTGCTTTTTCTTTCAAACAGGTCCACAAAATCCCTTGATTATCAAGGTACTCTAAACCTGTTATCAATACATTTTGTTCTGACAGGCATATGGCAGCTTCCTACTCTCAAAATCTTACTTTTCTCCCACTAACCAAGAAAACAGCCTGTCTCAGTCGACACTTGCCAGATCCTTTCGCATGCCAGCAAAGTTGGACTTTCCTCAAGTCAGAATCTCACCTCGCGGACCAGATCTTTTTTTTTGCCCATATTTAATTTGGAACTAATGATACTGTAATCACTTGGTATAACATGTTCTACAAATGTCTGTCACGTGCCCGGTCTCATTCCATACTTGCGGATTAAGTAACGCCCACTCTCGTGGGCACATCTACGTGTTCATTAAAGAAACTTTCCTGAACGTATTTGAAAAACTCTTCCCGATATCGTCATATTTTCTGAAGTTCAAAGTAAAAACAAATACATATCAGAGTACATACTGTGCATATCACCATATACAATCCTGAGATTATTTTCCCTGCAGGTATACTTAGCAAAATCGATAGAAAATAACTACAAACAGAACAAATGAACGCAAACAGTGCCAAAACAAATATAGATATCAGTATATGAGAGTCCCAGTCAATACGTAGAAAGTGAAAGTTGCCTGCTTTAACAATCTTATGTTTCTTGCAATAGTCTGTCAGCGAATGTTTTTCTCTAAACACCGGGTACTGTTAGCTGTTCTGTAATATAGCTCCATTAAACTGGTTAATATGTTTCCAGAGTTCCACCAACAACACTTCACCAGACGGTCTTTTTCAGACCGTCCCGACTGAGTACTGTCAAGATATTTTCCGAGACTAGCAACGTCACACTTGACTCAGTAATCTCTCACGTTCTGTCACGTATAGAGTAAGGGAACTAAAAAAAAAAGTTACCAGTTCTGCCCCTCCTGCAACCAAGTCTCACAAATCGTTACAATATTTTAATTCATTACCCGTTGGTTCATTACCCGAGCTGATAATTCTTTCCTGCTATATTTCTGGGATTGCAATATACGCTGCTATACACATTTGCCTTGCAAAAACCAACACTGTCTCCGCTGTGATAGTTAAAAACGGATAACACAGGCCCAAAGGACTCAGGTCAAGCTGTGTAAGCCAATTCCTTGTGTAGTGGTTACAATGGACTGTCGTAGCGTAGAATAATTCCAACCATACCACCGAGCTCAAGGGGCCGATGGAGATAATCGACGGTTTATTCTCCACTTTGAATCCTGGCGCCGAAGTAAGGGAGCAAAGACATTAGTCGCACCATGATTAATCATTTGAATTCTATTTGATGTCTTAACAACACAGCCTGTCCAATGCCTATTCTGATCGTCGCAGTACCATCTCCTGCAGCTCTCTTTTAACCTTCAAACCCGCCCGGTGCAGCACTAAAAATTCTTCCCAGTAGGATAGCAGTTCCATTCAAGTTCAGGAGCAAACCCTATCTACAGGTCATGATTTCCTTGGAAGAGAGAGATCAAAGATTCAAAAAATATGTCGCCCTCCCTCCTGCACAGCGTTCTTAATCCGGAGTTAAGCAGCATATGCTTCCTATTTCAGGCTCCACTAGCACGTGGTAGCAATACTGATATTGAAACCCTGGATGAAGTGTTCTTCAACATAGCACCTAATCCTCTGAACCAATTTTGCAGAACTTCGTTGCACTTCCTACCTGTGTCATTGGTAGCCAAATGTACCACAGCCTGTGACTGCTTATCCTCAAGCTTATGAATGCTGAGGACTCGTCTGCTATACCACGCAAAGTGTCAGCCTGGAGTTAACATAACATCCTGGAATCTCCTTCTCGTCCACAAAACAGTTATCATATCAATTGAGAGGAAGATTTGTCCGCTGGTAATCTAGAAAATCCCAAGCGAGTGATCAAAGTTTATCAAGTAATATTTTGAATTGATTTTTTCTTTCGATTTGAGAAATGACCATCGCCCATTTCTATATCTCTATGTAACCTCTACAGTATTCATTAACACAAAGAGAAGGCTGATGACAACTGGACGGAGTTGCCAGTGCTGGTACTCATTTCGATTCTATGTATACTTTTAAATGGACAAATATGAAGATAGAGATGTTAAAAAGTGCCCATATGCGGGAAATTTAGTAAGTGAGTTGGTGGTGATACATCTCTGGCAAAGGAAGTGTAAGTCGTTCTTTCTCTCCACAGGCCTGCTGACCACTGATGGAGGAAACGTGTAGTCGTCATGATCAGTGCCTTGTGATACCACGGCAGCCGGTGTTAAACGGTCGTATGAGTTGCCGTTGCATATCACAAGTGCCGGTTATGTGACTGCTGAATCTAAGCAACAATATCAGAAGAGTATTAATCATGTCTGCGTTCCCCATCTTGCAAAGACAATGCCAACAATAATGCAAAAGAAAATTACTCCTGTAGAAATCAAGTACCGAGAACAGACATGGTGGTAGAGTCATTGTCCACGATACACGTCACGGCAAATAATGATGACGATGGGTGGTTCTAAGGGTAAGAAATTTGATGACAGCCCCTGTGGCAGTTCAAAGTGCTTCACGGTGATTGGTATCAGTGTCACCGGATGTCACTGACCAAAACCATATGAGAGAATAACAGAATTAGACCATTCGTCTCATCGACTCTGCCCTGCCATAACCAATAGATTGGCCTCTACAGCCTTCTAGACCTAAAAAAAAAACAACCATACGATCGCCCTCTGCTTCTAACTTGAAGCCAGTTATATATCCATTTTGCCAATTTTCCCTATATTCTATGCGAACTGACTATTCAGAGCAGACTGCCATATTAACGGTCTCGACATGTGTCGATGACATTTAGCGCTCTGACATCGTCGAGTGGCATACCGCGATGCCTATTCCTGGTGAACTCTGGTTATTTTCAATGCAGCAGCAACCTGCTTGTGTGGACTCTGTGTGTGCTACATGTCCTTCCTATCGAGCCGTTTTGACACTGCTTCAACATCCGGTAAATTATAGGTCGGTAAGTTTGACGTCTGTAGTAAGTACATTATTGGAAGGAGTACTAAGAGATCCAGGAAGAGATCTTACTAAGAGATCTGCAAGTATTTGCATAGACAGAAACTTACTAGGGAGAGTCAACACGGCTAAGTGCGTGGTAGGTAATGTTTAACAACTCTGTTGGAGGTGTTCAAGGAGGTTACAAAATAAGTGGATGAAGGGAAGACAGTGGATGTTGTCTACATGGACTTCAGTAAGGCCTTTGACAAGGTCCCGCATGCGAGGTTAGTTAGGGAGATTCAGTCGTTAGGAATACGTGGTGAGGTAGTAAATTGGATGAGACGTTGTCTCAATGCAAGAAGCCAGAGAGTGGTAGTGGAGGATGGATACTCTGCGTGCAGGTCTGTGACGATTGGTGTGCCACAGGAATCAGTGCTGGCTCCATTGCTATTTGCCATTTAAATCAATGATCTGGATGATAAAGCGGTAAATTGGATCAGCAAATTTGCTATTGATACAACGATTGGAGGTGTAGTGGATAGTGAGGAAGAGTTTCAAAGCTTGCAGAGGGATCTGGACCAGCTGGAAAAATGGGCTGAAAAATGTCAGATGGAGGTTAATACAGACGAGCGTCAGTTATTGCACTTCGGAAGGAAAAGCCAAGGTAGAACATATAAGGTAAATGGTAGGGCACTGAGGAGTGCAGTAGAACAGAGGGATCTAGGAATACAGACGCAAAATTCCGTAAAATTTGCGTCACAGTTAGATAGGGTAGTAAATAGAGCTATTTGTAAATTGGCCTTTATAAATTTAAGTATTGAGAATGAGAGTCAGTATGTTACAGTAATGTTTTACAAGGCATTGGGGAGGCTGGAGTTGTAGTACTGTGTGCAATTTTGGTCAGCGAATTCCAGGAAGGATATTAATAAGGTTGAACGAGTGCAGAGAAGGTTTACAAGGATGTTGCTAGGACTTGAGCATCTGTGTTACAGGGAAAGGATGAATAGGTTAGGACTTGATTCCCTGAAGCATAGAAGAATGATGTGAGACTTTATAGAGTTATATAATATTAGGCTGGGTACAGATGGAGTGACTGCAAGCAGGGATTTTTTTCCACTGAGTCTGAGGGAGAAAATATTACAGATTTCATGGGTTAAGTGTCAAGGGGCGAAAGTTTAAAGGGAACACTTTGGGGGGCTTCGGCACACAGAGAGTTGTTGGAGTATGGAATGAGCTATCAGATGAAGTGGTAAATCCGGGTTCACTTTTAACATTTAAGGAAAACCTGGACAGATACATGGATGGGAAGTGTATGGAGGGATATAGACCAGGCGCCGGTCAGTATGACAAGGCGAAAAATGGATCTGCACAGCCAAGAAGGGCCAAAAGGCCTGTTTCTGTGCTGTAATGTTCTATGGTTCTATCAGGGCAATTGCCGGTCTCCATGTATGCGCTCGTTGATTAGGGCGCGCTCACGGCCTGTGCACATGAGCATCATACAGTAACACAAATCCATCAACTTTCCTCTGATGGACTAACCCAATACCCCCCTGATGGTGGGTTACCCCTGCCTCTCCACAAACGAACTTCACTTCGCATGGTCATCCGCTTCGCTGCTGAGTTGTTGATTCACTTGACGGATGACCGGTCAGCAAGCCTAGTCGCCTTCATCCGGTAAAACCCCGGAGACGAAGGAACCCCTCGATCTCAGCAAGCTTCTACAGGAACATCACGACGTAGCAATCGCATTCAGTAAATGGAGATCCAGCACCTTGCCTCCTCTCGGACAACACGACTCGCGATGGACCTCCTTGTGGGCATTACATCTCCCCGCGGTCGTCTGCTCGATCTCACCCTCACCAGTCCCACTCATGAATGACTACTCAGTCAACAAGCTACAGTACAGCTTTATTCGCATTCAGTAAATGGAGATCTCGGACAACACGCCGCGCAATGGACCTCCTTGTGGGCATTACCTCTCCCCCAGGTCGTCTGCTCGATCGCACCCCTCATCAGACCTATGGCATGGATGACTGATCAGTCAACGCGCGACAATACACCTTTATTCGCCCCTCTCAGTCCACAACCAGCGCCGGAGCGGATGTAAAACATTCAAAATTGTCCACCCTTCACTAGTCCGGTTCTACTGCATGCGTACAATCCGGATCTGCATCCGCCAGGTGAGGAGTGGCAGACGTGACCTGAACGCCCACTGCTCACTGCTGGTTGTGCCTTTCCTAATTTCTAACAGTCCATCCGTTTTCCAAGCCTTCATGAACCAGATACTCCTCGCTTCAGTCAGATTGTCCTTTTTTTATAATCCACGGACGTACAGTCGGTCTGTAAGAGCAAATCAGCAGGTGTAGGAGTTAGTGCGCTGTCATGCCGAATCTAATCCTTCAACATGGACGATTTACTTTCTCTAGGCCGGGTTAACTCACTATTTACACACCTTCTCTACAACGAGTATGTCACCCCTTACTACCTTTTTGATTACCAATCCCTGGCATTCTCTGCGGAGGAGTCCACGGTGTTAAACGTTCTGGTGCTCCCCTGCACGGAGGGCCATTCCAGCTGTCAACCGCACCTACTGCGGCCAGGTCGACCGCCTTAGGCACCGGTCAGACTACTCAAGACTGGGGAACATGTCTGAATGTCCACCAGCTGAATTTTGTACATAGATGAGAATTTCAAAAAATGGATGTCTTAGGAATGTTTTTTCTGTGAATGGCGAGTTGACGGTGGAACATCATCACTTTGATCAGTTAAGGCCGCAGAAACAACAACATTATCAGTAGGGTGGATGATAGTCAGTAGGAGTAATGATGATGCTGTCAGGCTTGCCAGCAATGATGTCATCATTTCAGCTCAGCGACGGTTCGAGAGAAGCAGTAATAACATCAGCGTGGCCGGTGCCGTGTTAGTAAAACGCGGGCCATTCTGCTTAGAGAACGGATGTGTCTCCATGAACTGTAAACCAGGCAATTAATCGTTCTGACTTTTCAGCATTACAGTCAAAGAGTCTCCTTCATATACCCTGTCTTCCAATCTAAATCTAGGTATTGGCTCTCCAGTAACTCAAACAGATGACCGCGAGTTTGTCTGGTGGTGAGTTTCTGCACATTCATTCGGCTGTGTTTTGCATTACTGTCCATCTGCAGATACCGCTTTATTCTGTTCCTTTCAATATCTTGTCTCATTCCAGCAATATTTACAAATTATTTCAAATTCATTTAATGAAATAAAACTGTTTTATTTTATTTTACAAATAAATAGAACTGATCGTATTCTGCAGTTCTGCAAGTGCAGAAATATAATGGGCTAACTGCATCTCAACTTGACAGTAATTGATTAGTGATGTGCAATAATTCTGCCTTGTTGTTATCACTCTGTCCGATTGAAAAGAAGACACATGTACGTTTATTCGCAGCATTCAGCACATTTTTGCTCAATGGTTAAGTATGTTAAACGTATGTTTACATATACACAAAGTACTTTAACAATTATATTTACTATTTTATTTCTGGTATGAGACATCAGAGAAAAACACATCGGTTGTGTAAAGGTGTAAGTGATGAAAGCTCGCATTCTTATTATCGCCGGAGGTTTCCAGTATCTGAACCTATGGAAGACAACCCGGACACCCATGGAACGATGTCTGGGTTTATTTGCATGTGAACGGTTAAATAGGAGTGTAACAGGACAGACAAATAAAAGTCGCAGAACTTCATTTTGATAACTGAAAAAAAAATGGCCGTACCTCAAAATATAAACGCGGCCCAATGTGGTAATAAAACAAAATGAATGAATATCTCTCCTTAACCACCGGTAACAACTCATTTCAGAGTGAAATCAACAACAACAGCAGAGGCTCCATGTGTTCCTGTTCCACTGACGCTTCGGTCACTCGTTGGGACATTGACTGATAATCTGGGACGATCTCTCCCGTATGCTTTTCTCCAGACGCAGACCACCTCACATCTGCACGTGCTCAATTGCATCGGCCATTTCTCGACCCATTTCCAAGATAGACAAGGTCACGCTCAAGCTTGGATAACCTTCCCGGTTCGACAGGACGCCCCCAATTTTGCAGCCGTCCGCATTGTTTCTGATCCAGCTATCAACATTGACAACAAAATCATTTTATAGGTGAAACATTTAAAAAAAGCCTGACAACAATCCCGACGGCAGAATTGTCACAGAAAAAAATAATCAGCCATCCACTCTCTGCAAATCAGGCGTTCGATCCAAATCAGCAGCTTTGGATTTTCAGCACACAATTTCTGTCCGTATATCATGTTTTGCATTTTATAGTATTTGATTCTGCTTCCCTGGCCAATGATAACCACCCTGGAACTTGATAGATCACAGATTTTAATTTCTACTCAGATTTTAATTTCTACTTCTGTTCAAACCGAATATGGATGAGGAAATTGTGGTAGAACTGTGGAAGATCTGGCTAATGACTTTAAAATTAAATAGACTACCCCGCACGTCACTGGTGTGTGGGACGGTCCATGTGCGTGCGCAGGAAGATAATATTCAGCGATCGGTCCACAAACCGCAGCTAATATGGAGTGGGCTCGTAAGTTTTAATCATCAAGGGTCACTGGAATATTGCTGTCGATCTCTTTTACATGCTGAGAAGAGCATGCGTACATCATGTTTTACTGTCATTCATGTCATCAGCTGTTGCTGTGAGTTTCGTCATTGAAATGATTGGAAATGAGCAGAATGAGTGATAAAAATGATCCTAACTCCCCCTTCAATAAAATGTACTGTATTTTACCTGCCGAGCTCAAGGCCCGCCCTCATCGTCAGAAGCGAACCTGCTCGGCCGAATATCTGAAAACAAATCTGTTTGAAGATGATTGCCCATGTTGATTGTTCAGGATGATTGTCTATGTTAGAATAAAGACTGATCAGAGAGTGTCCCATTTCAGCAGCTGACGTCAGATGTCTTGGAAATTAGATTAGCGGAGTTCATATTTTAATTCGTTTAAAAGCCAATAGCTTGCAACATCTCCTGGGGTGACAGAGTGAGAAAAAACACTTCAATGTCAGTGTTTGTGCAACTGTATGTGACTCACGTGGAAACCGAATAATTGACTCAGTGGAATTACTCTGAATTGCATATAACTCTGTAAAACCGATCACCGGTTCATATAAACAGTTGGAACGTTTAGTACAACTGAACGCTGCCTTTGACGGAGTATGGGATATCCAGCCAATTACTACATCGCGAGCGTTTCCTACCATGCAATTGCAGCGATTGGTTTCCCTGGTGAGTTACTTGTTATGAGTGATGTACAGACCTGATGGAAAATGGGGTGCAGAGTTTACGATTCCCTCCCCCCGAGAGCTATGGAACTATTGCTGTTGCTATGCTGCTAATGAGAGAGAGAGAAATGAAGCACAGAGGCAGGTACATCTATTACAGATAAGAGGGACAGAGAGACTGTGGATTTATTGTAGTTCACTCTTCCTGGTTATTTATCTTTCACTACAAGGACTCCATCTTGCTTGTTAACATTCCTCAGGAGACAGCAGGAGTGGCCTGATCTGATGGACATAGTTATTCAGAGTTGATAGATAGCTGAGACCCCGTTAGTATGGATAAAATACAGGTCTGGAGAGACACCCTTCAGGCACACCAGTAAACACTGACCTAGTGATGTGAACTTGGGGCTTTCGGAGACCGAATCAGGAGATCGGTCAACAAAGCTCACAGTGTGACAGCAGGGCCGGTGAGAACTTGAGTGTGTGTCCACTCATGCCAGAGTGACGGGTCCACCACAGAAAAACGGTCCAGTGAAGGACGCAGGGGTCATAACTGAATGACCGCAACGACACGACGGGTTAAGGAAGCCACAGAAGGTCTCTCGCTCTCTCTCTCTCTCTCTCTGTCTCTCTCTGTCTCTCTCTCTCTCTCTCTCTCTCTCTCTCTGTCTCTCTCTCTCTCTCTCTCTCTCTCTCTCTCTCTCTCTCTCTCTCTCTCTCTCTCTCTCTCTCTCTCTCTCTCTCTCTCTCTCTCTCTCTCCAAAGATTACAACACAACAACCATAACTACATCAGCACGCATGAACTGAACTGAACTTTATACTCTTCTATGACAATTCATTCACCATTAAACATCGATAGAGCTTGTTTATTCTTCCTTATTATCATTCCTACACTTTTAGGTTTATTAATGCTAACTTGTTTTATATGTATATTTGCATATTTGGATACTGTATTGTGCAGTTTACTAATAAACACCTTTAGTTTTGGTACCACCAGACCCCAACGGATACTTCTATCTCTGCTGGTCTGTCACCCAGTTACGGAGTACGTAACATACTGGAGCTGGTCACAGTATGCGTGGTGCCATCGTCTTGCTTGCTGCGAGGTTTGGGCCTTTTACTAAGCACAGATGCTACCTTCGTCTGAAATGTGTTTCCAGAATGGAAAATTCAGCCATCTGATCGACTTTTTATTCAGTTTCCATATTTTATCAGTGTTTATTTTTCTTTTGTCAATTATGTTGCTGCCGATATTGCTATCTTTTCATGATTTCACCTTGCTCGGCTTTCTGAACCGATATGAAGCTTTTCTCAACTGTTCTTCCACAAGCTACTAAATTATAACTTATGCATTAAACTTCAGTATTTCACTACAAATCATTAGTGAAATGCGGAGGTTTAATGCATAAGTTATAATTTACCTGCTAATAACTTCAGCGATTTCACTTCTAATAATGGAAATTGTGATGACAGTCATTGATTGTGTCAATAGTCAGAGGCTTATTCCCACAAAAGCACACAGGTTTATGATGCTGGGGAGTAGATATAAATGAGATGTCAGGTTTTATTATGCAGTGGGTGGTGAGTGCGTGGAGTGGGCCGCCAGCAAGGGTGGTAGAGGCGGCTACGATATGGACTTTTAAGAGAATTTTGGACAGGTACATGGAGCATAAAAAATAGAGGGCTATGGGTAGCCTAGTAATTTGTAAGGTGAGGGGATTTTCGCCACAATTTTGTTGTCCGCAGGGCTTGTACTGTGCTATAGGTTTTCTATGTCTCCATGTTTAATGGAGCGATCCACCGTTCACCATTACGTTAGTAGTGGAAATCAGATGCCTTGCTCCAAAGTTTCGAAAGTTCGCCCAACCACTCCCCTCCAGTCCATTATTGTCCAGCAGCTGGAGTGCACTGACGGAGTCCACATGCACTGGATTTCCGCCGTCCAGTTCCGAAAAAAAAACCTGTAAAGCATTGTAAAACTGTTGGGAATTCGTACTGCTGCAGCTAACGATGTTTGTGTTATTTCACTACCCCGCCTTCTAAATTCATTGCAGTTAATTCAACTGCGATTGCGATCCTATATCGGGGAGCACTCTCTAAATGCATCACCCGTTACCTGGTTGGGATAGCAACAGCGGATCTGATGATGGTTATCGTTGTCGCTTTAGTGGAACAGACCAACAATATCTACATTTATTCCAGATCCCTGCTCATCACTCCTGTATGCGCAACGACAATTCCATTGTTTATGATGACGAGGGACTGGTCTGTTTGGTTTACGGTCAGTTATACCTCCGATCGTGTCATCGCAATATGTTGTCGAAAGCTGCGGGGACGATACTGCACTGAGAGAACAACGACGATGGTTCTGGTGACCGTGGTTACAGTGGGCTGCGTGAGAAGTGCCCCGTTTTACTTTGCTATTGAACCTTATGTCATGATTGATAATATGCCGTGGCGTTGCGCCTTCACACATGAATACGCAACTTCGCCCGTCTGGAGAGGATACGAATTGTTGGGTAGCATTTTAAAACCTTTGCTCCCAATAGGCTTAATTCTAGTGTTCAATGGCTTAACAGTGAGACATATCATTGCGGCAAACGGAGTCCGCAGAGGACTTCGGAACAGCAGTGATTGTCAGCAGGATACCGAGATAGAAAACTGCAGAAAATCGATGATATAAAAATAAACTATTTTTATGAGGACAGATATTTGAGTTCCCCGGTATATATACTGCAGCAATCTGGGTACATGTTGCAAATGCTGAATATGTGCACCAAAACTTGAATCTATACACTGACACAAAGGAAATTCAGAAAAGAGCTGAAGAAATGACTAAAGTATGTGTTTACGTTAAATGGCCATCTCTCTATATAACGTTCATGCCCACTTGCAATTCAGCGGAGTTTTCAAATAAAGCAGCTTTCACAATTTGGCAAATATGTAAAAAATTCAGTAAAACACGTCTGTAGGGCCAACCTTAAATCAGAAAATCCACAGACGATTACACACTGCAGACAGCTAAGAAGGAAACTCGGCAATGGTAATTATATTGGTTAAGTTACTCCGCACTATCACAGAGACTTGGCAATCACAAGTTCAAGAATAGCTTTTGGACATTTCCGGTTACAAATGTTACAAAACGGATGGAGTCAGGTAACGGGAGTGCTATCGAAGCACAGCGACAGCATAATCGCATCACAGCTGCAGACAGGGAAGCATCCGTGCAGAGATTGTCTGAAGATAGATTGTGAGTAGCACTCGGAATCAGAAAGGGAGCAATCATTCGTTTGGGAGTATTCTGTACAGAGCAAACACCACACCACCCCCTGCTCCAGAGAGAAGGAGAAAACTACAGAGATAGCATGGATGATATATTTTAGACAGCTGGCATATTAACACGTTGTGGTAACGGGCAACCTATACTTCATTAGAATTTATTGTTACATCCTGGCGTTGAAAGTTTCAGATATGACTGAAATTTCAATTGCGTCCGGAAAGGAATCCTGGCACAATTAGCCGACAGAAGGACGAGAGAACAGTCCACCCTGGATCTAATACCAGTAAATGAAACCGAGCAGGTGACAGAACTCTTCATGGGTCAATTCTTCGATACTTACTTTAACCTTACCCCTGGATAGAAGCAAACAGTATGGAATGCATTTTAGTGGTTTTATTGGGTAGGAGCTTGGAAGCGAATTTTGGGAATGGTGTGCTCCTAGAAATACGTAACAGATGATTCTTAATGGAACCCTTGCATTGTGGTTCAGTATGGCCCTTTCTCATTGAGGCGGGGAACGGATGGTAACGTAAAGTCACCCTTCTTAATATTAGATGTGGGACACTTAGACAAGAAGAAGAAAGAAAAATTCTTAAGGTTCAGGAAGAAAGGATCGGGCAGGACTATGGAATGTCACAATGTGGCCTGGACGGATATTAACAACAATCTTAGTAGACATGAGAAGACCTCGCAAACTCGCATGAAATGTACGTGAAGAAGAGGAGAGTGAAGAGAAAAAGGTAGGGACAGATCAGAAATAAAATATTCTGGAGCGCAAGGAGGCAGAGTAGGACCTTAATGAATCTTTGCTTCATCAATGAGCTGGACCTTGATGAATGTGGATACAGCGTAAATAGGCAAATGTGCAGGGATATGCAAAGGATAGCGATTATGCGCTGGAAACTTGTAAGTGATTTAATAAATCATTCTCCGGCGATAGAATGGACATACTTTGGAAAAAGCCGGCGAAGATATTGCTGCTCTTTTGGACATTATATTTGCGTCTTCACTGGCTACACAAGTAGTACCGGAGGATTGGAGGATAGTAAATGATATTTTGTTCGATCAAGAAATGCAATAGGGATAGCCCTGAGATTTAAAGGCCAGTAAGTCTTCCGGCAGTAATGGGCAAGGTATTAAGGAGGATTCTTGTGGACGGAATTTGTGAGCATTTGGAGAAACGTATTCTTGTTGGGTCAGGTTGTGAGCCTGAATAAATTCTGTGAAAAAATGAAATTAATCTATACAGATGATGCAGGAATATCCAAAGTGGGATGTACTAATTTTGCGACGTGTTTTACCGGGTTAAGCATGGTAGGCAAACTCAGAAATTCAGACGGCATTGCATCTTCGGAAACCTGGCTGCATGAACTCAGAATCGGCTGATTAACAGAATGCAGATTATGTTGTAGATGGAGTGAATTCCGCCGAGAGAACACTGGCCAGTTGTGTTCCACAAGGAATGTATAATTTTTAGTACATTTTACCACTATGTCTCCCCTCTGCTCTTACAGTTTTCTGAGAGGCTGACTTTAATTTGACCATCCTGCAGCACTTGGATAAGTTATTGAATTAGATCTGACGATGTAAGGAAAGTGCTGATTTTCAGAACTGAACTACATGCTACATAATCTGATCTATTTCCATATTACGGGGAGGATGCTCCAATGACATAGAAACAATCTTTTCAAGTTGAATACTCAAAATCAGCATTTCAAAGACTTCAGCAACTTCTTTTGGGGCTTCCCCAATGACACAACTTCCGAAAATGCGGATTTCAAATTCCGAATTGAAGTGCACAGGAATCTGTCCTAATGTCCATTTACTTTTCAAAAGTGAGTTTTTCTTGCCCGGACTAGGAGCAGTCATATCTCTATCCGTGTACGCATGATTCCACATTGCCCGTATGGATTTCGCATCTACATCTGAAATCAACGCAAAAGCAGACAAATAAAATAACCCACCCTCTGAAATCCAGTTCATTTCACGGAAATTCATTTTACTGAACTAAAGAGACGTTTCCTGACAGTCATGTCCCGTTGTGAAGCAGAGGATTAGTTCAAACATCCGGTCAATACAAACCTAACAAATACTCGACTGTCTTGCATTCATTGACGCACGAATTAACTCTCTTTATCTTTCAAAATCCACAAATGTCCAGTCCTTCTTTAATATTTTACATTCTGAAATCATTCAAACTTTAAACCATCGCAGAGCAAGTCGTACTTTCAAGCGTTGAACAGTTCAAAGATAATCAATAATCAGAATCACACAACATTTAAGAAAACCTTTGCAGTCTAAAGCAAAGAGACGTATGGGAGTTATGCATCGTCCGCAGGTTAATATTCAGCAATTTAAAGCATGACGTCACAAGATCTCTAGCAGGTTCCACGTTTTCTCACCTCCAATCTGTGGCCATGGACAGGATTTAGATTAAATTAACGTTTTGTTGGAAGTAACAAGTTTAGTAATCCTCATCACCACCGCTGAAAGAAAATATTTGGAGAGTGTAGTGGGATAATCTGCCCACCAAATCCAGTCCGCGACTATCGGTTTTATCGTTTTACTGAAGGTATATTACTCCAGTACGTTACCTCCCTTATTATCACTCACGTGCACTTTCATGTTCACAAGCGATAACTTTTGACCAGGTCTCTATGCTTCATTGCGTGTAAGGACAGACGGAACAGACATGACTATAGACTTTGTAGATACATCGGTGCTGTGAGACACTAAAATTCTGAACGATATATGTGACTTCTGGCTCTAAATTGTCTTGATATAATATTGACTAATTATAGTGCTTGGAACACCATTCATAGATCTAAAGTAAATATACTTGGGTGCTTCCGGCTCGTCTGGCTGTATTGGGTTTGCACGTTTAATGGTATCGTCTCTTAACATGCAGGAGTAACCGATTTTTAACTCTTCACTTGCTCCCCTATCGTTGTATTTTCGGCAAAAACCTGACTGTTCAGAATGCAATTCTGAGGCTTTAAAATACCGCCAGGTGTCCTGGCCTTAAAAAATATGGTCGCATAGATGCACAGTGCAATCAACTTCCGTTTCACTGCAGTTTCTGGACAGTCCACTGCTCTACGGTGATCTGTTGCTTGTAACAGCCCACTATGGTTAGCCGCGGGAAGTAATGCCCCAATATCATGATCAATATTTCTCAGATGCTGAGGCACGAAATATGTTGTGTATGTTATATTGCTCTTTCCGATTCCTCCCCTGTTTCATTTATTTTTGACTTTCCCTCAGGTCGCAAATGGGGAAGGGGGTGGGAGCAGTGACAATGATACTGGGATCTTTGATTGTATACTGGCAGGAGATGTTTGGAAGCAGGATACCTTTCGTCGTCATAGCGATGCGGAGTTGAGACACTGCTTCCAATACAAACTTGTTATTTCAATATTTGCCCCTGAATGGGGATATTGTCCCAGCAAATTTTCTAACTTTTTTTTCTTCCGTCACTTAGTGGGATCGCCACTGATACTTTATTTTCTAATGAAGATTTCGGCATTATAGTCAAATATGTTTATATTAGTATATGTTTTACTAAATCCTTCCAGTCGCTACCAGCTAATCTTCTTCTTATCACTCACTCTTTTCCTTGAAAACCTTATAAAATGGATTCAAATGCACAATTTTCACTCAGCTCGCACCCACCCTCATCGCAAATGTTGTGCCTTCTTACGAAAGTGAATAGCTTCTCTTCAAGGCGGGTCACCACATCTTAGAAAACATCACAGCTACTTCTAATCAGTCCCGTTGTACTACCCAATGCTTTCGCTCTGGCTTCGGTTACCTTCTCGTCCTCATATTGTCCCAGGGGTAAACATTCAGATCTCCATCAGAACGCTTATATTTTCCTTCATATACCCATTGCCAGCGAAGTTTCCTCACTGAGGACAATTCAGTGTTACCCACTTTTCTATCACTTTGTTAAAAATGAAAAGTTCCGAGAGTGATGTTATAGTTGTCGGGACCTTTCCTTCCCAAATATTGAGTGGGTGAAAACAGTGACTAAAGGATTGCAGAGAAGTGAATTCAGTCCCGCCGTTACAGACACTTACACCACACGCTGCATCGGCAAAGCTAACAGCATTGTGAAGGACCCCACGCACCCCTCATACAATCTCTTCTCCCTCATGCCATCTGGCAAAAAACATCGAAGCATTCGGGCTCTCACGAACAGACTTTGTAACAGTTTCTTTTCCTAAGCCATAGACTTCTCCATTCCAAGAGTCTAGTCTGGCGCCATCACACACACACACACACACACACACACACACACACACACACACACACACACACACACTCAACTGAACACCACTTCATTGCCTTTGATATTTTTAAATTTCTTTCTCAATTACTGCTAAAACAATGTTTCCACTGTTTACGATTACATTTACAGGTAAATTTTCCTAATTTATTATTATATTGTTTTTCACCATTTACTGTGCCTCTTATCCTGTTTATTAATTATTGTACTAGGTCTGAAGTCTCTCAACACGCTTGAGGAACTCAGCAGATCGAGCAGCATCAATTGAAATGAGCAGCTAACGTCAGTCAGGACCTGACAAAGGGTCTCAACTCGAAACGTTGACTGAAGTCTGATATAGCTTTGTGTTGTTTCACGTAGTCTAATGTAGTTTTCTGTTGTTTCATGTAGCGCCATGGTCCTGGAGGAAGGCTGTTTCATTTTTAGTGTGTACAGTCCCAGCAGCTAAGGTTGAAATGACAATAAAAACGACTTGACTTGATTCTCTTTGCTGATCTAGTATATTAGTGCACCAGCAGTAGAGAAGTCTGCCTACATTTGAGTTTCTGTAATATTTCCGGATAGATCTTTGAGTCCGGTTGCTTTTGACCCTTCAGCAAGTGACCATAAATTTGTTAGTCAAGTTTCATTTCAGAAAGTACATAAATAAAAGATCAAATCTTTGAATTGACTTGCATAAAGGCAAAACCTGTGCAGATGCAGCTCGGACTTCAGAAGTTAAACTGGAAGTAACTGCTTGACGTTTGAGTCCGTTGAGGGACAATCGATTTTAAATGGTAATACACGCTGTTTAGGAAGCGTTAGAACTGAATGTTATGAGAAGAAAAAAAGCTCAACGTTCAATTTAAATTTTATCAAAGTACATTACGTCAACATATGACTTCAGATCTTTTTTCTGCGTACATATTGTCAAATCTATGAACGAGTACATGGATGAATAAAGATGTGTGTAAAATGTTGAAGAATATACATCTATATAAAGAATGGGGAAATGCTAGACATAACCTAGGGCATGTTTGTAGGTCATGTCGATTGAGAAGGATATTGCCGATAATGCCAAAACTGACACCAATTGTTATTGTATTCCCAAAAATTTAGTAGTGAAAGAAATAAGAAGGAGGAAGTTAAGTGTATTAGGAATAATAGTGTGGTGTTAAATTATGCAGAGAAGGACATAGGGAATACTCTTTAATTATATTTAGTTATCGTCTTCATCAACGAAGATGTTAGCAGTAAGCCAGTAAGAGGAGGGAGATGTTTCTCAGAAGGAACTACAGTCTAATCAAGGACAGGGGCATCAGACAAACCAGTTGCCTTTACCCCATTCTGTGGACTCTGAACTGATGTTTGTTTTTGGATAATCTGATCAGGGTAATTGAATGTGTACACAAGGAACTTCAGGTAAAGACTTGCTAAATCTGAGACCTTTCTCGGGAAAGTAACTGTTTATTATGTAAATTGTGAGACCTGCCGGAGAAGCAATCTGTAATCTTGTAATTTTTGTAATGATAGTGGACACCTCCTGAAGTAACCGTCCTATGACGAGTTTGTCGGTCAACCCTGGCTGTGAAGAAAATACTGCTGGGGATGCCCTGTGGAATATCGTCCAATGAAAGCTGTCGGGCAGGAAGTTTAAAAGATTACAAAAAAAAAACAAAAAGATTTAATTGTTAGAGTTACGACAAAACGTTAACTCAGAACGTCATAGACAGCGATAGACAGCCCGAGTGAGATAGGTTTCATGGAGAACACAAAATGCTCCAAAACCACATAACATCCTTTAGAGAAAGGGTTACACTGTCAGAGGGATGTGGAACGAATTGCTGCACGGAGAAGAGTAATATGTCATTTTCCACCTAAAAAGGGGGACGAAAGTGAATACGGAGTATGATTTAGCAGATGAAGCTAGTTGCTACGATTACCATAAGTACAAAGCACAATTTCCTGAGGAAATCCCACCAACACTCTATCAAAAGGAGCCGGTGCTACCGTCTGCACGATTGGCGCCCCTAGTTACTTTCAGAGAGGAGGGAGGCTGTGCAGGGGTAGCAAATGAAATAAGAACATAACATAACCTACAGCACGCCGTTCGGCGTGCAGAGACTCAAATATATTGGTAATAATATCGGGACCCGTGTGCTTAGAGTCGATTCTCTCGAGATTTTGCAGCAACTCGTCATCAGAGTGATAAATGTCCGAGATGACGCTGAGGAACAGAAACTAATGGTAATGTTTTTGCTTCCAAAAATAAAATCAGCTTTGCCAGATACAGACAGACATGATAGAGGAACAAGTGGTGGACTTATGAACAAGTGTTCTTAGACAATATGGACTTAAATAATTTAAGATTTTCACTGGAAATAAGAGCATATATCACCCTTGTGTGACTGGTTCCATTCAACGTGAAGAGAATATTGTAATTTTTTGCCATGCCATTAACCATGTCTGGGCCAGAGTCCGTCTGTTCCAGAGCCGATAGGGCGTACAAATGTGCCAACAGTGATATCATTACTTGGAAAACAATTAGTGAACAACAAAGAAGTATCTTCTTAAAGGACACAAGTGATACGATCCAATAAGGGAGAAAGAGAGGACTGTAATGTATATTTTACACAGTAATGAAGAGAACTTCCAGATCCAATGCACTGATACAGATGATTATCTGTGGGAATATGTCGGTACTGATCTGTCACCAATGTCTCACTTGACTGCAGACAGGACGTGTTGCGTAGGAGGCAAGGGATGTAATACATCACTGGACCAACCACACTAAGCTAGTTAACACACACTCTCTTGGGGCAAATTAAATATTCAGTTACCCAGGCTTTCCGGGTACGTTTCAGAACTGGGGTACAAATGTTCAAATATATCCGTGGGTAAGAATAGTAACACATGATGCTCATACTAATTGAATGCACCCTGATAATTGTATTGCTCAGTGTACATCAACTGAGAAGGTGGAAGGCAGAACTAATGGAAAAAAGAATCGAGGATAATCCTTTCATGAAATAGCAGAAGACGCGGCCAGTATAAATTAGGTGAAGTCGGTTGGTAAACGTTAACATTTTATTTAGAAGGCAATTGTTCCACACCTACTGAGATTCCATAGGAGTCCTCTGGGCAGCCAACTGAATGATGGGAAATAATGAGGAGGGAGATGTTGGCCAGAAGAATCTATAGTCTAATCAAGGAGACGTGAAGCAGACAAACTGGTTGTCTTTGCTTTCCACCGATGTGGTTGTCTCTGAACTGTTTCTTGCTCTGGGATTATGCAATTAGATCAATTTAACGCGGAGGCAAGAAGCTTCGTGTGATGACCTGCCAAACCCAAGATCATTCTGAAACAAGTAGTTATATAATCAAAGCAACTAAATCTGTTCACTTGCCACATCTGAGGCCGTTCTCTGAGGAGTAGGTACTTACCGTGTAAACTGCCAGACCTCTAAAAGAAGCAATCTGTAATTTCGTTAGACGCTGTCTGTGGTCCATATTTAACTGTTCTGGACCAGTCAGAGTTATAACAAACACCAGTAAGCAAAGTAGAAGTGAGCAGAGCCATTACACTGCGTTGTCTCTAGCCCTGTACAATGAGCAGTGAGAAGGTGACCCAGATAGCTCGGGTGGCGGGGAGTCAATGGGATGGAGATCCACATGATTAGAAACATTATAAGAATCAGGAGCTGCAAATACGCCGGGGCAACAATTCTTCGGCTACGAGAACCGATCATTGCCGATAAAGAGGAGATTGCTAACGTCAGGAATGTCAGGCCACCGTAGCGCGATTTTCCCAGAAGAGAAAACGGCTGGGAACTCGTCCCAATCCCTGTGTAACTATTGGTCACGCCTTCCGACATCGAAAACGACTCATTTTCCCCGTCTCTGCCTTTAACCTGCTGATCAGTTTTGAGTCCACAACAGTACATTAACCGCAATCCCGTGATTATCAGAAACAAATTACATTCCACCCACACCATAATCCTCAGTTCCCAATTTTCTACCAGTTTATCCTTTTCTGAACCCACGCTGACTCTGGCAATGCTCCCGTTGCTGTGCATCCAGTCCTGTGGGTGGGGATGTGGGTTCTGCGTCTGCGTGTCCCTGCCTGTACGACACTGTGCAGAAAATGCAATGGGAGGATTGACAGTCTGTGGTTCAGTTTAACAGTTGTATTAGAAACGTGTATCTGAATCTTGGGCTTATTGTGGGGCTGCTCCATACCTTGTCTCTGGACAGGAGGGGATTTCAGATTTGAATGAAGTCTGGCACTGTGGCTAAGAGAAGGAACATGTTCAGTGAGGGAGACGTAAAAGTTAGACGGCTGTCTGAAGCGGCCGGGGCAGTCGGTGCCAGCATGAATTATGAATCTAACTGTCTATCAGTCCTTCCCCCCCCCTCTCTCTCGCTCACCAATATTGCAACGAACTCTTGTCGGTACGAGTACCACAATGGTCACAGAATATGTTCTGCAATACGTATATTGGTGTCGAACATGAGAAGACACTGAATGGGGAATTTGGAAAGAGGTGGTCATGGACTAATAGATTATTACGTCAGAGAAATAGGTTGTTCCGCCCACCTAGATCATCCCGCTGTGATCTTGCGCCTCGTATCATTTATCTGCACCTTCTGTCCGCCTCTCACCCTATTATCCTCACAAGCTTCACTGAAATGATACAATTGCATCTGCAATTACCACACACGCTCGACCGTCTGAATGAATAGGATTTACCATATATCCCGCTTGCATATTTCACTCCCCCCCCCCAACCTATGAGCTCCAGTTTTAGATTCACTCAGGAGATAGGGAAAATCTCCGGGCATTCTCCCTGTCCAGAATGCTCACAATTTTATTTACTTCCGTATGATCTCCATTCATGTCCCTGCATGAATGGAATAAATCCTTAACCTAGACAACCTATCTCTCTAACTCTCGTTCCTGGTCGCCGAAAACTTCCTTTTAAATTATCGCTGCACACTTTGAAGCTTATTGACATTTCAGAACTATGTAGATTATTAGAACTGACCTCGATATTCTATCTAAAACCCTGCCGTTTTGTAAAGCTTCAACAAATTGTCCCATCTCCTCTACTCGGTGACGTGATTGTGAAGGTCACTGTGATTAGAGCTCATTAGCAGCCGATCTGCCAGTGTCGCCGCTTTCCTGAAATTATCGATCTTTACCGCGTTTTTTTTAATACTGCACACTGAATTCCATATGTTCAATATCTGCTTCTTAACCTACTGCATCTTTCCTCATAACGCATACCACTTCACCTTTGCCTGTATTGAATTACATCTGCCATTTTGACACCTATTTCCCAGATTGTGAACATTACACTACAAACATGCATAGATTTGCTGGCTTTAACAACGCCCCCAAGCTAGGATTTGTCCGCAATTCTCGGATTCAGTTTTCTGCATCATTTAAATCATTAAAGTACATGATAAACGACAACGGACCTAACACCAACCCTGCAGTACACTTGTGACAGTCACAGAAAATCAACCATCCGCTCCCTGTTAATCCAGAAAGGAACGTTCATCAATCTGTCCACAAACAGTAGCTATGTCGTGTTGGCGCGAAACCTTTTATTGTCAAAGGTCCCTAGAATATTGCTGTCGATGTATTTTATATGCTTAGAAGAAAATAGGTACAGCTCGTTCCATTGTGATTCATGTCACCGGCTGTTATTTGTGACATTCGTCATTTAGATGACTTGAAATGACCGGAACAAGCGAAAGGAAAAGATGATCTTATCTTCCCGTTCAGTAAAGTGTACTCCATTTCACCTGCCGAGCTATCGTCCCATATCGTGTCACAGGTGGATGTGTTCGGCTGAATGTTACAAAATAAATCTGTTTGAAGTTGATTGTCGATGTTGATTGTTCAAGATGATAGCCTACGTTCACAAGAAAACTGATCAGAAAATGTCCTATTTCAGCACCTGAAGCCAGGTGTCTTGGAAATAAATTTGGGAATATTGATATTATATTTATTTCTAACAAAGCATCCCTAGCGGAGACAAGTTCCTGGATAGTGACAGTGTGAGAAAAAATAACTTTAATGTTAGTGTCTGTGTGGCGGGTTGTCCCTGATGTTACTGATGTGGTAACCACACAAATTGTCTCAGTGGAATTGCATATAAATGCGGAAAACCGATCAGCGACCCATAAGAGCAGTTAGCGTACTACTGAACGCTGCTTCTCCGGAATATGGGATATACAGCGATTTTCTACATCTCGGCCATTTTCCACCCTGTAATTGTAGCGATCGGTGTGCCTGGTAAGATATTGGATCTGTTCAATACATGTGTAGGCAACGTCTTGCTTTTGTTCCGTTGTACAGCTCGGACATTCCGCTGAGCTGTTCGGACTTCTACCAGTACAAACTCTACACAATTTTTTTTTTTTCGAAAAAGTAGAGTTCAGGCATCTGATAGCTTTGCTTTCATTCTCCATAATTTTTTCGATGTGATATTTGTCCTGTCAATTACTTTGGTGCCGATATGACATGGCATCATAATTTCACCTTCCTCTTATTTCTGAAGCAATACTAGTTGATGCAGATATTGGCACAGTATCATACTTTCACCTTGATTACACTTCTGAATCGATTCTGATCTAAGATTTTCTAGATCTAAGTATTAGTCAATAGATTTATTTCGACTTTACAAAAATAACATGTCAACTTTTTTTCAAATGAACGGCCAGCCTATTTTCGACACGTGGGTCTGCTCTTCCAATTGTCGGGTAAAGCGAACTTGTGTTTTATAACTGATTGATTACACGTTGTTCCCGCTACATATAATCCCTTTGACGTCTCGCCTGTAGTAATGGGAAGGATGTGTTTCTGGAGCAATCGACCGTTCACCTAAGTCGTGGACATCAGACGACTCACTCTAAACTGTCGAAAAATCGCCAACCCACTGCCCCTCCACGCCATTATATTCCGCTAGCTGGACTTCACCCGCACATATTAGATTGCTGCTCTCCACTTCCCAAAACTATCTACCCTGCATAGCATCAGAAGAATGTTTGGATTTCCAATAGTTGCAGCTAACGATGTATCTTTTTATTTCACCCCTCCCGTCAACCTTTTTGTAGTTAATTTAACGGCTATTGTGATCCTATCTCGGGGAAAATGCGGACTCTGTAAACAGTCCATTCCTGGTTGGAATGGCAACAGCAGATCTGATGGTGGTTATCGTTGTTGCTTTAGTGGATCAGACCAACAATATCTACATTTATTCCCGATCCCTGCTCATCACTCCTGTATGCGCTCTGTTATTTATATTTGTTGTTGCAACAATAGACTGTTCTGTTTGGTTTACGGTCAGTTTTACTTTCGATCGTTTCATCGCAATATGTTGTCGAAAACTGCAGGAAACATACTGCACTGAGAGAACAGCAACGGTGGTGATCTTGACGATGGTTATAGTGATCTGCGGGAAATGCGTCCCCTTGTACTTTGCCATTGAACCTTACGTTATCATTGACAACATACCTTGGCGTTGCACCTTCACACATGAATACGCTACTTCACCCCTGTGGAGAGGATACGAAACACTGGATAGCATTTTTACACCGTTGCTACCGATCGGTTTAATTCTAGTTTTCAACGGGTTAACAGTAAGACATATTATTGCCACGAATAGAGTCCGCAGAGGGCTTCGGAACAGCATTGATAATGTGAGGTGGAAAAGCGCAGAAAATCGATGATTTTCTTGTTTGCTATATCGGCTAATTTCATATTATTGTGGATACCCTTTGTAGCTCGTTCCCTGAAATGGCAGCCGCAAAACTATTTTTATCAGGACAAATATTTAAGTTCGCCTGTATATATTCTACAACAATTCGGGTACATGTTGCAAGTTCTCAGCACGTGCACCAATACTTGTATATATACACTGACACAGAGGAAATTCAGAACAGAACTGAGGAATGGAATGAAGTACGTATCTACGTTAAATGGCAATCTGTGTAGATAACGCGCTTCTCCAATTGCAATTCAGCACAGTTTTCTAATAAAACAGTGTTAAAATGAACAGGCTTGGCAAATATGTCATAAATTCAAACAATCGTCAATCTGGCCATCCTTCAATCACAATATCCAGGGAGGATTGCACACAGGATAGTTAAGGTAGGCAACTGGGCAATGATTGGTTAATTTTCTCATCACTATCGGAGAGGCTTGATAATCACAAGGGCAGAAATGGCTTCTGGTGATTCCCGGATTCAGATGCTTCAAAATGGACAGAGTCAAATAAAAGAGAGTAAATGGAGTGTCTTTGAAACAGAGGGACAGTATGATAGTAACACAGCCGCAGAAAGCGAAGAACCCGCGGAGAGATTGACTATAGTTAGATTATGAGTAGAACTCAGGAGCAATCACTAGCCTGGGAGTGTTCTGTACAGCCCACACCCCCCACGCAAAAAATACGGATACTGCGAGGAATTGTTCTGGCGTTAGATTTTGGATAGGTGCTATATAAACACGGTGTTGTCGCGGGCAACTTAACCTTCACTAAATTTCATTGGCTTTTCCTCGTGTTAAAAGTTTTAGGTATGTCGAAAGCCCTTGGATAATCGCATTAAGGTAGGCGAAGTACAGGACGGTGGAGAGACTGAAGGCGGGTCAGATCAGAGTTAAAATAGTAAGTATGGGTCTGGCGTGCAAAGGAGGCAGAGAAAGTCCTTAATGATCCTTTGCTTCACCAGTGACCGGGACCTTGATGAATGTGAATATAGCGAAAGATATGAAGAGACATCTGGATGATAACAATTATGCTTTGCAAACTTGCAAAACATTAAAATAAACCATTCCCAGTTGCTAGAAAGGATATACTTTGGAGAAAGTGAGCGAAGATATTGTTGCGCTTTTGGAGATGATATTTCCTCCTTCACTGGCCACAGAAGTGGTATCGGAGAATTAGAAGACAGCAACTGTTTTTTTTATTATTCTTTTTTCAGAAAATGCAATAGAGATAATCCTAAGATTTGCGGGCAGGCGAGTCTTAAGTCAATAATGAACAAGCTATTGGTAAGGATTCATGGGGAAGGAATTTATGAGTACCTGTAGAAAAGCCCTCTGGTTGGGGGTAGGCCGTTTATTTTTGTGAGGTCAGGTCATCCCTTATGAGCCTGTTTGAATTGTTTGAAAAAGTGAAAAAAAGACAATATACTGCTAAAGTCAGATCAGAGCCATCGATGTGAGATGTATTAATTTTGTGAAGTGATTGTCCGTGTTATGCATGGTGGGCACGTTGAGAAAGTTAGACGACATTACATCTAGGTAAACCTAACTGAGTTGACTCAGAACTGGCTAATTAACAGAGGCAGATGGATGAGTAGATGGACGGAATGTTGCCAGGAGTTCATGGGTTAGTGGTGTACGGCAAGGAAGGTGTAAACTTTAGTACAGTTTACGACTGTTCTCCAGTCAGCTATTACACTGTTCTAAGAGATAGTTTAATTCGACTATCCTGTAGCAGTGGGATAATTTATTGAATTATGCAGACAAAGCAAGTAAAATGCTAAATTTCAGAATGGAACTGCACGCTCTGTAATCTGAAATCCCCTGGACATATTACAGAGCCGATGCTACAATAACATCGAAACAATTTTTTTTCCAATACAAATCTCAAAGTCAACATTTCAGAGTCTCCAGCAGCATATTCTGGTTCTCTCCAAATGAACCAACCTCAGAAAATGCGAATATCGAATTCCCAATTCAGTTACACATGGATTTGTCCTAATGTCAAATTACCATCGAACAGTGGGTTTATCGTACCTGGATTAGATATACTCATATTCTGATCCCTTTAAACATGATTCAACATTGCCCGTGTGAAATCTGCACCTCGCTCTGAAATCAATACCAAACCAGACAAATAAAATAGCACAATCTAAATGTGGATGTAGGGCAGAACAAACATCCAAGCTTGCGCTTTTCTGCCTTCAAAACCGTTGTAGGTAACTGACGTATACAGAAGAAACATTTAATTTCCAGGGCGAACTTTCTTCTCAAATTTCTAAAGAGCAGACGAAATGAAGATGAGGGTTACACTAACCAGATACACTAACAATTCCCGAAATTTCGGAAAGAAACCGACACTCTGAAATTCACGTCACTCCTGGAAGTTGATTACCTTCAACGAAATAGATATTTACAAGTATTGATATCATTTTGTGAAATAGTAGATTAAATAAGACATCCTAGAAATAGAAACCGAGGAAACACAGTGTTTTCCGTTCATTCACGCACGAATTACCTCTCTTTATCTTTCAAGTGATCTTACAAATGTCCAGTGCTCGTGCAATATTTTACATTTTCAACACATTTGCCCTATAAACGATAGTAGAACGTGACACATTTTTAAGTTTTGAAGACATAACAAATAATCCATAGTTATTATCATACAACATTTAAGATATCCTTTCGAGTCTAAAGCACAGAGATGATAGAAGCTACGTATCGCCCTCACGTTAACATTCAATACATTTAAATCATGAAGTCACCACTTCAGAAAACCTCCAATACCTTTCACGTGTCTCACCTCCAAGCTCTGAGGATCGGATTGAGATTAAATGAACGTTATGCTCTATAGAATCTAGTGTAATATCCCCATTAACACCGTTCAATTAACAGATTTGCACACTACTGATAATATTTCCAAACACATCTACCGTGAACTGCCGTGTTTACCGCTTTACATATGGAGTGAGGGTATATTCCTTTAGTGTGATATCTCCGTTATAAACTCACAACTGCACTTTCTTATAACCGTGCTATAACCATACGTGCAAGGACAGATATTAATTTCACCATCCTGTAGCACTTGGAAAATTTACTGAGTTCGAGCTGATGAAAAAATCAAAATACTGAATCCGGACCAGCCTTAACGCTGTCTGAACTGAAATCCCCTGTACATATTATAGGGTTGGTACTGCCATTACACCAAAGCAAGCTTTTCCCATGAACCCTGCAGCTCGAAATCGGCATTTCAAATTACTCAGCCGTATCTTTTGCTGTTCCCCAAATGAACGAGCATCCCAAGATGCAAATTTCAAATTCCCAATTCAAGAATACACGAATTTGTCTGAATGTCAATTTTCCTTTGAACACCCGATTTTCAACACCAAAGCAAACAAACACAAGAACACAATCTCTTACGCAGGCAAGGCAAAGCAAAAACCTAAGCTCGGGCGAATCTTCCTTCAAAACTTCCGCCGGCAACTTGCACATATAGACAAAACGTTTAGCCGGTAGAGTGCATAGCGTTATCAAATATGATAAAGAAAAAAGTGAACACAGATGTGGGTAATTGCGGCCCGCATGCATTGACCAAATACAAATTCTGAAAAAATAAGCAGTTTCTGATATTCACATGCTCCTGCAAATTTATTTCAACCAATGAAGTAGATTTTTGTAGGCAGTGAGATCCTATTATGAAAGTAAGGATTAATTCAAATATCTTTTCAATACAATCCTAACAACCACACAACTAGCCTTCTGTTGATTCAGGAAAGTAATACCTCTGTTTCTCTTTCAGTTGAACTCACAAATGTCCAGTTCTTGTGCAATATGTTATATTCTCAATGCCTGCACTCTCTAAGCTCTCTCACACCACTGTATACCTTTAAATGTTGAAAAGTTAACAGATAATCCACAATTAGAATCGTACAACATTTAAGAAGTCCTTTCGAGTAGGAAGCAAAGGGACGCTGGTAGTTGCGTATTCCACAAGATAATATTCAACATACTGAAATGTTGTCGTCACCACGTGACCGAATCTTCAACGACTTAAGCGAGCTCTCACCTCCAATCGCTGACCAAAGATAGGATAGAACCTAAATGATAGATTTATTGTATAGTATCATGCTTAATTATCACCATTACCACCGTGGAAGTACTGGGACCTTTACCAGACGGACCTCCAATCCGAAACTATGGTCTCTACCGCCTTAGTAATGGAGGGAAGGTATAGAGAGACTTGAACTTGGGGATATAGCCTCACAATTCGGCGATGTAGATTTTGGACAGAGTTGTGGAGCAACTGCTTTCCCCACAGAGTGGTGAACCTGCGGAATTCTCTCCCAATGAAGCAGGACATGATTCCATAGTAAATATGTTTAAGACAAGATATTTCTATTATTTCTATATTCTCTTTCTGGAGTTTACGTCCAGCTGTATTCCTCCCTAATACCCTAACGTAACCGACCGGATTCTTTGATTCTTCTCTTGCTCTTCTATTCTTGTATCTTCGGCAAAGTCGAATGTTACGAACGCAGTTTGGAGGCTTTATAAAGCTGCAGTGTGTTCTGGCATGATATTTTTCGCATAAAACACAATTTCCTTTCCTCGCATCAGGATTCTCGAATCTACCACTGATTCTGGCTCTGAGACAATATATTCATTGCAACTAATTGCGAACACAAGGAACTTCAGGTAATGAACTGCTAAAATCTGAGAACATTCTCGGAGGAGAAAAATGCCAGACCGACAAAAGGAGCAATTTGTAATCTCGTTAGTCTCTGTATGGGTTGCCTTATTTAACTAGTTTGGACCGGTCAGAGTTGAATGCACAAGTCCGGGCTGGGGCAATTTTGCATGTAGGCCTGTACACTGTCAAGTAAGAAAATGACGCCGGTAGTTCAGGTGACTTTGAGACAATGAGATTGGAAACGTAGACTTTTTTTCCCAAGTAATACTTTTCCCTTCTTTGATTGTTCATGGAGGGTCAGTGTTTCTATTAGTGAGCTCAAAGCGAGATATTTTGTGAAACCTGGTGCCTTTTAGTTGAATCAGTAAAAGTTACTTGTCAGTAAATGCAGATTCTATGTGCCTCACTGACCTTTAGTACAATGGGTGGTACTTCTAAGTGAATTGGTGTCTCAGTGGATGGGCAGTGTGATCTGGAGGAGAAACCTGTTTTTTCACCGGGAGACTCGATTAAACCACGTGGGTGAGATACAGAGTGATCTGTGGCGGGTACTCCAGCATTACCGCAAAATTATTCGACACTCCAGACCGGTAGATGGGCTTGGGATACATTGTAGATCGGTTCAGTTCGTGGACGCTTTCAAGTTGAGACAAACACAGAAAAGGACGCTGCAAAAAATCTTTTTGGAAAGGATATTCACTTGCTGCGGTGTATAGAATCGGATCAAGGCACACATTGCAAGACCCAGATAATGCAAAATGTCACGACACTTTTAGGGATCAAGCAGAGATTTCAAATACCCAATCCACCACAGTCAAGTGGAACTGTGGAAAGGATGAACCGAATACTGAGAATACATGATTGCAAAAATGTTACAACAACGTGGAACAACATGCCAAATATTTCCCCTTATGTCTTGATGATAGTGAGGAATAAAGTGGCATCTTCAATATATTACACTCCTTATACACTCATGAAAGGTAGGGACAAGACAGGTTTGGAGGAGTTCTTCCGATTAAATATGTCAGAACCCAAAATCGATGGGATTGAGTATAGCAATTGGCAAAGACTGTAAAGGAGGCCATTTATGTGGCAGCCTACCAAATAGGAATAAAAATCATCAGAGTGAAGCCTACTTTGACACAACGGTCAGGCTTATAGAATTGTTCAGGAAAAAGATTGCTGATTAGAATAAACCGACCTGCTTCGATTTGAAATTGATGGTTGGCAGGGTCCTAAGAAATTATATGAAAATTAGGTCCATCTGGGTACAAAGTACGGTGTTCTCCAGATACGACTGGGTAGTTCCATATCAACCAACGGAAATTGGTGGGAGAGAAACAGGAATCACTATAGGCACATAGCAATCGATATACAGGATTGCTCTGACTTTGCGGATTTGAGGATGTAACAATTGTTCCAAGCAGATGGTGACAGGTGATATAACTGGGGTTATTGTCAGTTGTTGCACCCCGTAAAAGAGGGCAGTTTTGTCAAAAATCAATGTGTAAGGAATGTATCCCAGTGCCTGTCCCCGCTTTTCGGAAACAAAATTGAGTGTGGGAAATTGGCCGCCTTGATTCCAAAGACAATTGTGCAACTGGATTAAATGGTCCAGAAAAACAACGGAACACCAGATGTCTTTGTTTCCTCACATTTTAGGGAAACTGAACTGCTTTTTTTGTTCCAGGATAATCTAATCAGAACATTTGAATGTGGGGACAAGAAGCTTCAGGTAATGACCGGCTAAAACTGACACCATACTCAAACAATTTAGGTAAAGTGTATGCAATCTGAAATGATTCTGGTTCTGGGACAATCTAATCATAGCAATTGAATGTGGACACAATGAACATCAGGTTCTACATCTGCTAAATCTGAGACGATTCTCGGATCAGTAGCTACTTATTATGTAATATACCATACCTCCCAAAGAGGCAATCTGAAATCTGCTTAGACTCTGTCTGTGTTGTTTCATTCCACTGGTTTGCGTCAGTCTGATTTAAAAGGCACGCGTGCGCAAGGCATGAGTCGGGCAGATCAATGAAACAGTTTAGGTTGTAGTCCTGTACAATGACCAATAAAAAGGTGATCCAGCTAGGTCAAGTGACCTTGGACCAATGGAATGGAATTCAGCAGTTCAATTAACGCGAAACACAGTAAGAAGCAGGAGCTCCAAATACGCAGGGGCGATAACTGTTCAGCAATCAGAGAGCATCCATCGCGCATAAGCAGAAGCCCAAAGACTCGTGGATATCAGGACAGCACCGAAGGTCTGGCCAGCGAAAGGTCCTTTCCCTGGTAATACCGTTTCTCTTCATGGACGACGTGAGATTCCTTTAGGGTGCACACAGGTAGATAGCTTCTCATTTCACGTAAGTTTTAGTTGAAACAATAACACGCAACTTGATAAATGCAGATTCTCGGTACCTCACGAATCATTATTAAAACGGGGGATTCTTGTAACATTTTCACTCCATCATGAATATCTGTTTAATCACTCTGTGACTGTGTTCTGATTCTGGGGAAATATCCTCTCTGCAATCGGTCTGGATGATCTGAAATAATGCATAATGTCTCCTACTAATTCCAGAGAATACAGGCCCAGATGCACCCTCTTTCCTCACACAGCCAGCCTGCTATCCCTGGAACCTGTTTAGCTTTGTGAGAAATAGTGTCTGTAAACATTCTGATGTAGGGATAACTTTCCCGAGGAAGTGAGAGAGAGAGAGAGAGAGAGAGAGAGAGAGAGAGAGAGAGAGAGAGAGAGAGAGAGAGAGAGAGAGAGAGAGAGAGAGAGAGAGAGAGAGAGAGAGAGAGAGAGAGAGAGAGAGAGAGAGAATAAAAACAAACCAGTAAATATGTCAGGGATGGGGCATTAACGGAAGTTAGAGGTCAATGTTCATGCCGTAAGATTGGAGGCTACCCAGCAGGTATATAAGGTGTTCCTCCAACCTGAGTGTGACTGCATATCTTGACAGCAGTGGAGGCCATGGATAGACATATCATAATGGGAATTGGACGTGGACTTAAAATGTGTGGCCACTGGGAGATCCTGCTTTCTCTGGCGGACCGAGCGTAGGTGTCGCGAAACGGTCCCCCCCACCCACTCCTCTTTCTCTCTCTCTCTCTCTCTCTCTCTCTCTCTCTCTCTCTCTCTCTCTCTCTCTCTCTCTCTCTCTGGCCATCACTGCCTGTTCCCCGTCTCCATCTGGTGCTCCCCTCCCCCATTATTTCTCCAGCTCTGTATCCCTTTTGACAATCACCTGTCCGTCTCTCAGCTTCGTCCCACTCCCTCCGGTCTTCTCTTATTATTTCGCATTCCCCCTTCCCCCCACTACATTCATATCTCTTAGTATCTTTCCTTTCAGTTATTCCTGACGAAGGGTCTCGGCCCGAAACGTCAACAGCGCTTCTCCCTATAGATGCCGCCTGGCCTGCTGTGTTCCACCACCATTTTGTGTGTGTTGTTTGAATTTTCAGCATCTGCAGATTTCCTCGTGTTTGCTCTATGAATTCTCAATGCTTTCTTTACCAGCAACCCAGGTCCCTCTGAATATTTTACTAAGCCACCACGTGAACATGAATTTTCCATTTTGTATCTGTCGGAGTTTCTGTCCATTCTCACTCCTGCACTTCTCTCTGCATCCTCAGACAATCCTTGCACCATTCAGGGTACTGACCCTACCATCAAGCTCTGTAACAGCAGCAGACATAATATAATACACGATGTGCTACATACAACTCATTACTGTGGATCGGGAACTGTTGGAGTCTCTGACCAGTCTCTGAGACATCTTGCTGGTCACAGCTTCCAACGTCGAGAACGTCCAGTTTATTCCCTCTCTCTACCTTTGACCTGCTGAATACTTTTGACTCCAGACATGTACATGACCGACAAACCCATGTGATTATCAAAAATATTCTTAAATTCCACCCACACCAAATTTACCTATTTCAAATTTTTCACCTGTTTGTCCTTTTCTGAAACCACACTGACTCTCCCAGTGATGCATTTGCTGACCCCGCATCCCTGTGGTCGGGGATGCGGTGTTTAGATCTGTGTGCCCACCCATAGGACACTGAATACTTAATACAATGGATATATTGACTCTCGGTGGTTCAGTGTAACAATTGTATTGGAAATGTATGTCTGGGCCTTTGGCTCTTTGTCAGGCTGAAAGTCTTTGCGTCTCAGATGATTAAACTGAGCATCAGTAGCACATCTTGTGTGTGAGAGATGAGTGGCTGTTCTGTCCCTTGTGTCTCAGCCGGAAGAAATATCGGAATTGACTGAAGTACTTCCTTGAGTAGGGGAAGGAAACCGCGTCTGTGACGGTCAGTTAAGAGTCAATCATCTGCTAATACAACTAAGTGCTGGTCGTAATATACTTCTGATTTTTGCCAGGGTACTACAGATTATACTGCAGATCATTAGAAAACTAAACAATCAGTATACAGAAATGGTGTAAGACAATGGACATTTCAATTACACATGGAAAACTAAGGCAATCAAAGGAAGCAGGAAAGCTTATGATTTCTTTGGAAATTTTGAAAAAAACCTTCTGTTCACTATGGTGGTCCAGGTGCATGGTGGTTGCAACACACTTAATAGAAGGGATTTAGAAAACAATATTTTAAATAACGAAGTTTCATATCAATTCGGGTACTAGTCATGGTTTACAGTATCTGTGTTAAAAATGGGAAGGATATCCCAGCTTTAGAATTGCCAACATAGCTTGAGAAGCAATTTCGTACTAACAAAAAGACGTCGCCACTCAAGGTCACCCTGGGAGGAAGGGCCGATTGTCTTAATTATCCCCGTTTCTTCTGAAAATTGCCTACAGTTAGAGATCTGGTACATGCCTCAGATTTTCCTCAGAAGGCACCGTCCGACTCTTTTCACAGCTGTTCATTCATCAATGCATTGCCCTTTGGCACCCTCAGTACATCAGATGTTTATTGTAAATTTAAACAAAACTGCTTATTTCCAATCAATTATCACTGATGTATCACTAATTATGACGGACGGAGGGGAAAATTGAATCCTGAACTGAAATCTGATGAGGCTACACAGCTTGGGTATATTTGCTAATGTGCATCTGCAGTTCTCCGTTTCACTTTCACATGTTTCTCCCGCTTCTAACAGCAACACGGTGTGTCATAGGACTTCCCTGATATCATGGCGTTAATAGACGAAGCGATTGTCCTAATTTAGCGTGGAATCTAATTTGGGCTGTAGTATCTATCTTCCCAGTATTTAAAACCATTGTATTAAGATATAAAGCAAAATAATAATCAGTTGTCTTCCAAGCGGTTTATGATCCATGACCGGATCTTTGTTGCTCAATCATACCTGAACGGACATCAGGATAAGACGGATAACTACAGAGATGTCAGATTTTAGGTAGAGCGACGGAAGTTGTAAGATTTTGCCAACAGTCCAACAAAACCATCAATTCCATCATCAAAGTCATTGACAGATAACGTAAAAGGAATCGGTCCCAACATACACTACTGTGGAACACCACTGGTCACTGGCAACCAGCTAGAATAGGCTCTCTTTATTCCCACACTTTATCCGCTGCCAAACAGCCTCTGTTTTACCCATGCTAGAACATTTCCTGCAATACTACGGGCGCTTAGCTTTTCAAGCAGACTCATGTGTGGCGCCTTGTCAAATACCTTTCCGAAAATCGAAGTACACAACGTCAAACAATTCTGCTTTCTCTATCCGGCTTGTTACCTCTTCAAAGAATTCCAACAGACTTCTCCGGCAAGATATACCCTTGGCGAAATCTTGCTGTCTGCGAACTATTTTATTATGAGTCTACAAGTACCCTGAGACTTCATCCTTAATAATAGACGCCAGCATCCTCTCATCCACTGCGATCAGACTAACTGACCTGGATTTCCTTTCTTTTGCCTCTCTCCGTTCTTGAGGAGTCGAGTAATATTTGTAATTTTCCAGTCTTCCGGAACCCTTCCAGAAACGAATGTTCTTGAAAGACCATCACTAATTCCTCCACAATCTCTTCGGCAAACACCTTCTGAACACTTGGGTGTATACCATCTGGCCAGGATGACTTATCAGTTACCCCATTACCCTTTCTCCAGTCATGGAGAGTTCAGACATTTCAATCCCCTTGCCACCTGGAACTTCCAAGACACTACCAATGCCTTACACAGTGAGACTGAAGTAAAATACTTATTTCGATCGTCCGGTATTTCATGGTCCCACATTGCTACATCAGCCGCATCGTTTATCAACGGGCCGATATCCACTCTCGCATCTTTATTTCACCTTATTAATCTGAAGAAGCTTTTGGTATCCTCGTTGATATTATTAGCCAGCTTACTATCATATTTTAATTGTACCTAAATGACGACTTCTTATTAGTTGTTTGCTTTTTTTTAACTTACCATTCTTCCAACTTCCCACTAACCTTGCCGAACTATGTACCCTCTCTATTTCTTTTTATGTTGGTTTTGACATTTCTTGTTAGCCATGGTGGTGTCATCCTTTCTTCAGAATACATCTTCTTCTTTCGGATGTAAATATCCTGTGTCCTCTGCTTTTCTTCTGGATATTGCAGCTGTTGCAGTTCAGCTGTCATCCCTGTCATTGCTTTAGGCCAACTCCTCACTCCTGCTTCGTAATACCGACGCATCTGACTATAGCTCCTTCAAATTTCAGGGGGCAATTCCGTCATATTTTGATCACTTTCCCCGAAGGGAACTTATAGCTGAAGCTCCCTTGGCAGATTTTGTTCTTTGTACATCACCCAGTTCAGAATAGCCGATCTTCCAGGGGATTCAAAGACGAGCTGCTCTCAAAATCCATCTCGTAGGCACTCTATGAATTCAGGCTACAGTAATCAAGCAGCAACATGATTTTCCCAATCTACCGCATATTGGAGTCTTCCAGGACAATTGTAACATTGCCCTTGCAGCTTGCATTTTCTATCTCCTGATGTAATCTTAGCTAATGTTTCGGTGTCTGCAGAAGATTTTCCGTGTTGTTTTTTTTTACCATTGCAGTTCCTTCTGCCTATCCATAGTAATTCAACATTATCTAACCCTACGTCACACTTTCTAAAGATTTGATTTCATTTTTTAGCAACACAGCAACGCAACGCCCTCTGCCCACCTGACAATTCTTTCCATACAAAGTGTATTTGGACATTAATCTCCCAGCTTAATCTTCTTTCAGCCACGATTCAGTGTTACCTACAGCATCATATATAGCAAAGAGTAACTGTGCTGCAAGTTCATCCACCTTATTCCGCTTTCCACAGCGCATTCAACTTTCACTGCTGTATTAACCGTTTTTGCTTTTGTCGCACCATCGTCAACCTTTCCATTCTTAACTTCACCTGAGGACTTGCCAACACCTGTCTCCTCAGCAAGCTGTTCCGGCAATCCGGTTTCCTACCCCAGTCCTACATCCTATCAATGTCCCGCTGTAGCCTCTAACAGCTCTCCACATAATCCACAACACCTCCAACTTACCTCTGACATCTCCTCTGTACTCACTCCCCAGCACCTCGTCCTCTTGTCCTCTTGTGGCAATGACTTCAGCCCTAGGAAAAAGGGTCTGACTATCCACACAATCAATTCCTCTCATCATCTTGTACACCTCTATCAGGTCACCTCTACTCCTTCGCCCTAAGGAGAAAAGGCAGAGTTCACTCAACCTATTCTCATAAGGCATGCTCCCCAATCCAGGCAACATCCTTGTAAATCTCCTCTGCACCATTTCTAAGGCTTCCACATCCTTCCCGTAGTGAGGCGACCAGAACTGAGTACAGTCCTCCAAATGGGGTCTGACCAGGGTCCGACATAGTTGCAACATTACCTCTCGGCTCCTAAACACATTCCCACGGTCGATGAAGGCCAATGCACCGCATGCCTTCATAACCACAGGTTTCGAAATATCAGGGAACATCTGATCGTTGCGGGCGACCCTTCAATGAGCTGAAGACAGAGAAACTGAGGCTGTCCTTGAATCTCTGGTTCTGCTTTCTGTCAGATCTATCTTCTGCCCGGAGGAATCGGGAGAAGACTAAAGATCTGGAATGAGTTGGTTGATTATATCATTGCTTCAATAAGGAAGTGTGAGGTCTAGACAGACCCCATAGGGGGCGGGGGGGGGGGGCATTTTGTTGCCATAATGCGCTGAGTTGCCGCCAAAGCCCTAATCAATAGACCACAAGTGGAAAATACAGTGGGAATTAATTTAAATTGGAAATTACATACTTAGAGAACATAATACCTTTCTACAATACTCTGTTCATATCTTTCCTTTTCCTGCACATTTGCAGTTTGTGTCTCTCTAAGAGCCGCTAACATAACGATATTCGTCCAGCAACAACTGAAAAAAAAAACTTGCAAACGAAAATCTGGATTGAACTTATTACCGCTATCGTGTATACTACACCCTCTGGTATTCGGCAGATCCACATCGTGTATATATCCACTCAGACTATTTTTGCATTCATCCCATAAGCCTCTATCACATCTTCGGCCCTAATTTCCTTTGTATAGCAATACTTTCCCATCCCACGGTTCTTCCCACCGTTGTACATAGAAACATAGATAGTTCACAGCACAGTACAGGTTTCTCTACCCACAAAGCTGTGCCGAACATGTACTTACCTTAGACTTTACACTGGGTTACCCATATCCCTCTATTTTGCTAAGCTCCATATACCTATCCAAAATTCTCTGATACGATTTTATCATAACTGTATCCACTTATCTCTGGCATCTCCTCTGTACCTTCTTCGAAGCACATTAAGATTGTTCTCTCCTGTGCTAGCCATTTCAGCCCAGGGAAAAAGCCACTGACTGTCCATACGATCAATGCCTCACATTACCTTATACAAGTCTATCAGGCCACTTCTCATCCTCCTTCTCTGACTCCAACATCTTTCAAACCACTGTCAGACTAAGTGGCATATAGTTTCCTTTCTTCTGCCTCTCTCCCTTCTTGAAGCGTTGAGTGACATTTCTGAAATCTTTTTGGGTTAAGCTAAGATATCGCCGCGGTAAAAGGACCCTGAGGGCAGTTATCTACAGGCCTCTAAGCTGCTGCAGTGATGTGGACTACAAAGAACAACAGGAAATAGATAAAGCTTGCCAGAAGGGCAGTGTTATGATAATTGTAGGGGATTTTAACATAATAGTGGATTGGGAAAATCAGGTTGGCACTGGATCTCAAGAGAAAGTATTTGCAGAATGTCTACGAGATGGCTTTTTAGAACAGCTTATTGTTGAGCCCACTGGGGAATCGGCTGTACTGGATTGGGTATTGTGTAATGAACCAGAGGTGATTAGAGAGATGGAAGTGAAGGAACCCTTAGGAGGCAGTGATCACAACATGATTGAGTTCACTGTGAAATTTCAGAAAGAGAAGCCGAAATCCGATGTGTTGGTATTTCAGTGGAGTAAAGGAAATTCAGAGACATGACCGAGTTCACTCAACTTATTCTCATAAGGCATGCCAGTCAAACCAGGAAACATCCTTGTAAACCTCCCCTGCACCTTTTCTATGGTGTCCACATCATCCTTGTAGTGAGGCGACCAGAACTGAGTGCAGTACTCCAAGTGGGTCCTGACAGTGTTCCAATATTGCTGCAACATTACCTCGGGACTCCTGAACTCAATCCTACAATTGATGGCGTCCAATGCACCGGATGCATTCTTAAAAACAGGGTCAACCTGCGCAGCAACTTTCAGTGTCCTATATGCTCTCTCCTATCCTCCACACTGCGAAGAGTCTTACCATTAATACTGTATTCTGCCATCCTACCTGAACTATCACAATGAACCACCTCACACTTATTTTGGTTTAACTACATCCGCCATTTTTCAGTCTTACATCCTATCAGTGCTCCGCTGTAACCCCTGACAGCCCTTCACACTATCCGCAACACCTCCAACCTTTGTGTCATTAAATGTTTCAACTTGATCTGTTAAAGTGCAACGTTTGGTATTTGACCAGGTTAAGCTTTTAAGCAGGTTAAGACCAGCTTTGACCAGGTCTGCCATTTCTTTGCAAGTATTTGCTGTTGCATCTGTAATGTTTTATTATTTGTGATCTAATTCCAATGTTTTGTTTGATCTTGCAATATTTACAACTTACATAATTCAATGTGTTGTATTTAACAGTAATTGGTTATGGTAAATTGTTCCGTGATTAGGCTACAATTAAGATGTGTAATTGCTGGACGGGGGGGGGGATTAAAGGGCCAAAAAGTCCTATTCTGCGCTACACCTGGATGAACAAATATGTGTTCCAGAAGAATTTTTAATTCTGTTTAAATTTGAACTCCTCCTTCTGGTACTTTCGCCTTTGACTTACTTTTATGGTGGTCTACCCTCTCTTGTCAGATTACTGTACTTCATTTCTTTCATGATTCAAAATTGCAGCTCTTTACATAACACCGTCCCTCTCCCGTTTTCAACCATCACCTGCCAACTTGTACTTCCTCCTCCACGCCCCAACAACTTACTCTGTCTTATTTTCTATTCCATCCTGATCAAGCGTTCTTGGCCTGATACGTCGATTCTTTTACTCTAGGATATAATCTTTTCTTTAGAAGCTACCTGGTTAGCTGTGTTCGGAGTATTGTTGCGGTGGACTGATTGATGTCGACTGTAGTTCTCTGGGATACGATGGCGTCGCTGTCTCGGAGGACTGTCCGATGTTGCCTGCAGTTCCCTGGCCTTCGGATGCTGTCGCTGAATTAGAGGGCTATTGGAAGTCGGCTGTAATTCCCTGGGCTTCGGATGGTGTCGCTGTCTCGGAGAACTGCTTAATATGGACTGTAAATTCCGCAGCAGTTTTTCGAACGTCTCGCGTTTATTTTTTTCTGTTCGTAAAACTTTTAATTCTTTCACTTGCTTTCAAGTCCGATCAGAGCAACTATCGGCTCCTGTCTCTAAATCAGCAGTAGCTATTTTAGTATTTAACACTTGCCTTGTCATTCTTACCAAAACATGTTTATGGTATGTTTATGGTATATTTCGCCTATTTCATTAATTTAATCTGCTTCGTCCATGAGAAAAATAAAAACACTGTAGTAAAATTAGGCCATTGGGCCCACCAAGGATTTCCCGCTAATAGGTTACGGCTGATCCATTTTCATTGACAGCCCCAATCTCCGGCATTCTCTCCGTAAATATCCGCCTTAAGTATACATAAAAACTAGACCTCCACAGCTAACTGTGGCAAGGAATTCCACAGATTCGCCACCTTCTTGTTAAAGACATTCCTCCTCATCTCCATTCTAGACGGACGCCCTCTATCCTTAGGTTGTGCCCTCTGCTTCTAACCTCCCCAAGGGTCCCCTACAAGGTCAGCCCATGACGCCTCTCATTAATCTATAGTCAGGGACCAGTGATCGTCTCTACTGGAATGATTGCAAAAACCTCTCCCGGGTAGGACCACCGACCAACAGTCCAGTCAATCGCTGAAAGGGCCCAGCTCATTTATATTCACTCACAACTAAGTCCGGGTGAGTGCCTTCACGTTCATTTGTTGACATTTATTTAAATTTGTTTAAACCCAGGGTGACTAAGGAAGTAGCGTCTGGTCTCTTAAGCAGGCATAAGGTGTATAATTTTCCACGGGGCAGGCGGGATATACTGCAGATTTTTGTGTGAGTCAGGACATTAGATTATGGGGACATGACCAAAATATTTTCGTCGTCCCTAGACGTAAGCAAGGTACCATAAAAGCGGTGATAAATTTTATGTTATTGTTCATGAAAAGGGGAGGATAATCCTGAAAAAATGTAGAATGCTGAGACTCACCGGCGATAAGGAATTTGTTGAAGAGGATTCTTAGGGATAGGATGTAGAGTTATCAGATGTAAACAGACCACTGGCTCTTCTTATCTTTGCCGACCTGTGTTCTGACCTAGTCACAACAGCCTGCATTAGGACCACGGCCTTTCATACCCCACCCATCAATACAGCCGTCCAAATGTCTCTGAAATGCTGAGATTGAGCCTGCATTCACCACTTCCTGCATTTACTCATCCCACTCTCACGCCGCCCTTGAGTAAAGAAGTTCCATCTCGTGGTCCACTTTCGCACTTAAAATATGACCTCCTGTTTTAGTCTCGCCCAGCTTGAGGGCAGAGAGCCTCAGTTTGGGTGAGAGAAGACCCATTGAATCTTTCCAGCTCTCTCAGGCCATCAACTCCTGGGGACATCATTATATATTTTCTCTTAATCTTTCGAACTTAATGATATCTTTCGTGTAGATAAACGATCTGAATTGCACACAATGCTCTAAGCTGGATCACACTAACGTCCTGAAAACCTTCAACATAACATTCCAATTTATCTTGCTTTATGAAGCTCTCTTTATGACGTCACGTAGGAATTATGGAACTGTATTTCCAGATCCGTCTGTTCACTGCTCAATTCCCAGCCATTCATTGTGTAAGTACTACACTGGCAGATCCTGCCAAACTGCAGTAGCTCAGACTAGATCCCAGCTGGATGCAGTTTTACATTAAATTCATTCTGCAAAGTTTTAGCCCTACTTTTCTGTTCACTCACGCTCTGAATACAGGTGTCATCCACAAATTCAGTTTACCATATTACCATTGAAATCCGAATATTTACAGTTGAAGTCAGATGTTTCCATACACCTTAGCCAAATACATTTTAATACGGTTATTTTTTAAACAATTCCTGACATTTAATCCTAGAAAATATCCCCTGACTTAGGTCAGTTAGGAGCACAACTTTATTTTAAGAATGTGAGGTGTCAGAATAATGGCAGAGAGAATGAGTTATTTCAGCTTTTATTTCTTTCATCACTTTCCCAGTGCTTCAAAGGTTTATATACACCTTGTTAGTGTTTGATAGCATTGCCTTTAAATTGTTCAACTTCGATCAAACGTGCTGGTAGCCTTCGACAGATGTCCCACAGTAAGGTGCTGGAATTTTGTTCCATCCCTTCAGACAGAACTCGTGTAACTGAGTTAGGTTTGTAGGCCTCCTCCCGAATGATCCAGCGGCCAAACATTTCCAGCTTCAACGCTGCAGAGCGGATCCATAGAAGCTGCAGCCTGATGCGCTTTTCGCATGTGTAGTCGCCGGGAATACTGAACGCCTCCCTATCTTTCCACATCACTCAAGTAGAGCATTTCAATATCACGTCTGGCATTATTACTGTCTTGCCTGTTGAAATATAAAGCCAGTGCAAAGAAAAAAAAATATATAGCTACAATTATTTTCATTTTACCTTCTCTGACTTAAGCACCTTCTGAATCAACTCGATAAGAATTGAAACTTTAAAATAAGTGTTCTGTCCATATCCGCTGTTCGACGGCCGCTTGTCTCTGTCGCCCCTAAAATTGTTAGTGCTAATGAATCTCCAACGGTAACTGCTTGCTGCGAAATGCTCAAAACAAAACTACCGCTAGTGCTGCCGTCAACAACAGGTCAGCGAACCGGAGTGAAGTACGTCCTTATAAGCGTCTCATCTGTCCAGTAGACCGATGCTCAAACGTGCAAACACCTTTACCGACGCCCTGCTCACAGCCTCCTTTGCACCAGATTAAACATTGAACTACAAGTCTGATCAACATTCCAGTTATACATTTAGTTGATGAAAGAGAATAATAACGCACCCAAAACAGATAAATCTCTCCACTGTACTGGTGCTCAGTCCTGGTCGCATCACAAAAGGAAGGAGGTGGAAATCATAAGAAGGGTGCAGCGGATGTTGCAAGAATGTTGCCTGGATTAGGGATTAAGCTTTATGAGAATAGATTGAGTGAACTCGGGCTTTATTCCTTGGAGCGACGGAGGATGAAAGCTGACCTAAAAGAGGTGTCGAAGGTGATGAGAGACATTGATTGTGTGGATAGTCTGAGGGTATATTTTAGAGCTGAAACTGCTTACAAGAGAGTGCACAGTTTTAAGATGCTTGGAAGTAGGTGCAGAGGAGATGTTAGGGCTATGTTTTTGACGCAGACACTGGTGAGTGCGTGTAATGGGCTGCCGGCAACGGTGGTAGAGGCAGATACGAGAGCGTCTTATAAAAGACCATGGACACGTACAAGGATATCAGAAAAGCAGGGTCTACGGATAACTTTAGGAAATTTCTAAGGCAAGGACGTGTTCAGCCCAGATTTGTGGACCTAAGGGCCTGTATTGTGCAATATGTTTTCTCTGTTTCTCTGTAATGTTCTCTGTGTCTTTGCTCAGAAAAGAGCAAGAATGCGTCGGCGATTTCGATATTTTAAAAGCCTACAGCCGTTGATTAAATAAACACCAACTTAAGATTTCCACTGTCTGATACCACTGTCCGATATAAACATACAGCCACGTTTTCTTCACTTCAGACACAGAAAACCGAACACAAGAGAGTTGTGGTTACAAACTTATACACTTTTCCCCTACCAGTTGAGGTCTTTCTGCCACTCCAGTCGACACGCAATAATCAAAAATTACGATGCCGCAATAGTGTTGAAGAAATTAAAGGACACATTGATAGATCGGCAGCTATCAACGTAGAGGAGAGGCAAGATCAGGCCGAGTGTGTATTTGTTGGACTAACACACTGAGGAGAACCTGGGGCATAGAATATCAGCAGATTAAGACATTGGCATAAAAAATGAGGGGTGGGTTGTCATCAAGAGAAACAGGTTCAGGGGGAAAATATGAGTTTTTTTCACACAGGAAGTGTTTACTAATCTACATCATGTTGTCCGTTCATTTGGAGAATACGGCTTTCACTAGGATTTGGAAAGAGTCAAGATGAGCACTCGGAACTGGAAAACCCATAGGGCTTCTGAACAACTACAATCTGTGTGATTACTTTAGCTGGACGCGGTTCACAGATTATTCGTGTTTCTGACATCAGGAATCTGTGATTTACAAGCAAGGGGTACGGGCTCACACTGCTACGGGCAAGATGATCTGAGCCGCCTGATGGAATGCTGCTCCCCGTAGCGGTCAGGACGCGGGGTGAAAGAGAATCACGAATGAAGCCTGGAGTTGATCGCTGGAAGACCTGTAGCTGAGGAAGGGGACTTTGAAAGGACAGATGTCGCTTGAATCAAATAAAGAGTTTTGATTCTGATGGACAAATCATGAGGGAGTGGATAGCGAGAACGCCGTGAAGCTCACCTCACTGAGGGAAAAGTAAAGGAGAAAACATCTACGAGATTGTTTACCGGCGGCGAGAGGAAGAGTGTACTCTAAAACTCACTGTAAGGCTTCTGTTAGTCTGCGTATTTACAGGTGATCAGTAACACCCCGCGGGCGGATTGTAATTGGATTTGTTTTATTATTGTGACATGTATGGTTAAAGCAAAGAAGCTAGAAAAGCTTACCCAGAATAGCATTAACTGAAAATAAATATTATACAGTGTATTGGAGTAAAATAACAGTGGTACAGGATAAGTTGTAGCAGTTACAGTTGTACAATAATGCACAATTCTACAGCGAGAAACATTGTGAAGTCAACGGTCAACCATATCGTTTCTCCTATAGCACCAAAAACAGAGACGACCCAGAGGTATCAACTCACTGTAAACACCTTCGTGTTCTATAAAATATGAAAACCAAAATGCTGATAGGGCTGAGGAAGAGGAAAACTGAAATAAAGCAAGGATAGCGTGCAACAGAAATTAGAGAAATAAATGGTAGGAGATGAGGCTTAATCACAGCCAGTCGCATGAGTTACAGGGCAATAGAGGCCTGGTGTAGTTAAAACGGTAAACAACAAGTTGTTCTTGAGTTGCGAAATGCAAGATTTTACAATTGTAAATATTCAGTCGATTGCAAACAAGACATATGACCATATTTTGATGAATCATCCGTGATTTCCCCTTTGGGTAAAATATATGTTTTACCATCTGTTGAAATGTAGTCACTTTTTCAGGATATTTAAGAAAACTTATATAAGCTTATATAAAACTTATATTAACATGTGTTAATAGGTACAGATGAAGGCAAATATATTTTATATCAATATTTTAGAATATTATCAGTTGCAGTTACATTTCTACTTCTAGGTATATTCTATAACATCTTTCAAAATATCTATTGTAACCAGGTATGCGCATTTCTTCATTCCTGTGTGTGCGCTCTGTCTCTCCCCAATCCGGCCACTTCTCGATTTTGCGCAATGCTGTTTGACCCGATATTAGACGAAAAAAAGTATATATGAGTTTATTCAATTTTTGTATTCTGAGAATCGTATAGTTTTAATTCATAGTATTTAGTTTCGATATCTTCCCTAAATTATTCGCACTGTTTTTGAAATAATAAATCTGTTTTCTTCTTCTGATGCATATCAAGTTCTCTTTCATCTAGTTTTGTATGAACCAGGTTTCGGTTTTAATGTCTTACAATTTTCAAAATGCTTTTCTTATGTTAACCTTCTATTGACTTTATATTTGCTTAGTTTTTCCATAGACGTTTCCTTAGATTTCTTTATTGTGTTGTGCATTCTATACTATATTCCGGGACAACTTCTTTCCTTAACGTTTCTGCCATTTCAGTGCCCACATTTCTTTACTTCGTTTTGAGTTCCTATAAATGAGTGTCTCTATTTTGGGGTCCTTGTACTCTACCGGCGTTAACGCAGCGCATTATGTAACTGTGTGCTGGTTTTCAAATGCGTCAAGTTTTCCTGTACGTAGAGGAAATATAATATTATTGAGTGTGCTTAATAAATTTTGCAAGTTACAATGACGCAATGAGTTCACATATGCAAGATCTTTTGTTGGGTCTCTTAATACACTGAAAATAGTAACAATTAAAAAAAAAACTATCAGAATGAGCCTAGATTTTTTCCAGGGCGATTCCCTAAGACCACTATGGTTTTGCCGAACTTTACATCTGCTTCTAGTAATTGAGAATGCTCATGCTTTGGTTTCCTGAGCTGACTAAACAATAAAAGAAAATTAATAATAAATTTCTGCACCGATTTGTACGTCCGACAGATATTGTTCCAGGAAAATTTTCTCGCTCTCCAATTTAGATAGCTTTAAGATCCTTGTGGTGAATATCACAAATGACATGACTTGGTCAAACCAAGCAGAGTCCACCGCCAAGAAGGCCCACCAGCGCCTTTACTTCCTGAGAAAGCTGCAGAAATTTGGCCTGTCCCCTAAAACCCTCACTAATTTTTATAGGTGCACCGCAGAAAACATTCTTCTAGGGTGCATCACAACCTGGTATGGAAGTTGTCTTGGCCAAGACCGAAGAAGCTGCAGCAGATCGTGAACCTAGCCCAGCGCATCACACAAATCAATCTTCCGTCCTTGGACTCACTTTTCACCGCACGCTGTCGGAGCAGTGCTGCCAGGATAATCAAGGACATGACAGACCCAGCCAACACACTTTTTGTCTCTCTTCCCTCCTGGAGAAGGTTAAGGAGCTTGAAGATTGGTACGGACAAATTTGGGAACAGCTTCCTTCCAAATGTGATAAGACTGCTGAACGGATCCTGACCCGGATCTGGGCCGTACCTTCCAAATATCCGAACCTGAGTTGCAGTACAGTACTTTCCGTTTTCTGTTATTAAATTATGATTTATAATTCAATTTTTTAAATTATATTTACTTCGATTTGTACAAACGTTTGTTCTTCAGTGAGTGCGAAGCACAGAATTAAATATCGTTGTGATGATTGTACGCTCCGGTATCAATTGTTTGGTGACAATAAAGTATTGTAAGTAAGTAAGTATACCCCTGTGCTAAGGAGAATCGTGGAGGTGATGAAAATAGATGGAGAATGGAGACAGAGATTTTGCGCATTTGAGAAAGAGGGAGAGATCTCCAGAGCAATGTTGAATTGTCTTTTTTGACATTAATATTTTTCTTTTACCGCAGATAATGTTCCCCCCCCCCCCAGCCCCACTGTGGCTTAGCTATTGCTTGGTGGAGGGTGTCGGTGCGTTTTGCTGCAGTAACTGAAGGAGGGGGCGGTAAATGCTTTGCTGCTGCTTGTGAATATGAGGGTCGATTAGGGGGACTCTTTCGGGTTCCAAAGTTTGTATTGACTCCCGTCCTTTGGCGTACGCTTCTGTTTCCCTGGACGTCTGAAGAACACGAATTTGATATTGTACGTTGTGTAGAATCTTTGATATTAAATGGTGAACAATTGGACTGCTGACTGTTGAATTTTGCTGTTCTCCAATAAACTATGATAAGACACACGCCTACCTAGTTTCTTCATAACTCTGACTTCAGTTTCTGACTATGATCCACGGTGCCGCCCATGAAACAATTGCCTTAGGATTCAAGTTCATTTAATTCTGCTCATTGAAACGCTTTTCCTCATCCATTAGAATATGTATAGCCACTCGATAGAGTCAATAGATTATGCAATTGGCCAGGAAGACATTAATTACCTTGTTAGATGTGACTCATTTTATTCTCTCAATAACATTCGGCATTCCTGATAGAATGTTGCAAGTTGTAACAGCGGGAAAGAAATGAAACCGAACACTTCCGACGACAAGGCAACTGGAAATGAAATATATTTTTTTCTTGGTCAATGTCAGAATAATCCTGCAGGTAGACGTTATCAAGTGTTTGAATCTTCTCTGAATTTTCAATACTTCAATACCGTTGTTTGCACAGGAAGAGATGTGCGTGAGCAGGATTCCGATTTGTTCAATGACACCAGTACAACAGGAGATGTCGGGACCTGAAAACATGGCGAAAATGATTCCCAGATGATATTAGACTGAGTAACATGAGGCTGCCCGATAGAGTGAAGAGCAATATTATGGATTGTATTCTGTTTATAATGTCCAGGTGGCGAGAATTCAGGATTCCTGTAATTCAGTATTTTTTTTGCGATTTTCGGAGCACAAATAGATGTCAAAACATCATTCTATTTACAAAAATATTAAAACCAATGCACAAAATTACCAAAGATTACTTTTAGTCGTGTGAACGCTGCAAATGCTGCATCCAGATTAAATTCAAAATCCTATTTAAAATATTCCCAATTATAGGCAGAGGTTGAAATACAAAACATATAAAGGACGTTCTGCAAGGAAATCAGGATCTGCCTTTCTGCTGCAGGGATTGTCAGAGTTCTTGCTGTTGGTAAATAAAAGATTTCGGAGCTTTTTGTAACCAGTAACTTCTGTCTCACTTGCCAAACCCGTCACCTGTTCCTTCACAGCAGCATTTTTGATAAGCCGTTCATCATTGAGTTCTGCCAGACCATTCCGGATTGGCTAAGACCGAATGGGACGGGCCATGGAGGGTGATGGTGCTGGTGCTTCTATCCGGCCTGAACACTCTGATATATCCTTGTCTGCCACGCGTTCCATACACGTGATCTGCAGCCTTCTTCAACACTGTTCTCAACCACCATGCTTGTTCACTCATCGAACAAGTCGGCCTCTACCTGTAGTTTCTGGCTTTCACTCGACCTGCATTACGTTTATCTGGTTGCAAACGGCGTTTAATTTCCCGTGGCCCTTGCTTTGAGACTTCTGGTGTTACTCTGTTTTATTATTTTCCGATCTGTTATGGAAGTCATCGTTCCCCGCTGAATCCGCACCATTGCTCTGCTTTTGGCTCAGGCCTCCTGTACATTTCCTAACAATTTGGACGGCAAGTGCGTTAAATGGAGAAGACGTCTCTCCGGTGATATTACAGCCACCCTTGAAATGATGTGCATGATATTCTATGAAATTACATGAAATGTTTTCCCTTGATTTGAGCAGTAGTAGAGCAAAATATGTGTGGATAAATACTCCCGTTATTAGATATTTTTGAATTACACGCAAAACGTATCAGAACTTGTGTGAAAACGTATCATGGATGATAGGTTCACTTTTAACGTAGAAGGAAGAGCGCAAAATGTCGTTTTTTTTCTGTTAGGAGCTTTAAAGGAAATAGGAAGTTAGTCAAAAATCTGATTTTTTTGTTCGCCTGTTATGACTAAAAGTTGGTAAAGAAAACTGGTGGAAGTAAGATAAACTGGCGTAGGCGTAAATGTGCTTTGGCTTGTTTAGCTTTCTTCACGTGATTTCCCTCCAGTAATCAATGGGTCAGACCACTGAATGGCTGATATGTATTCTTTACAATCTATCTTTCCCTGATTTACTTCAGGTAGTTGATGAGTAGATTGCATATCATACTGATAAATCTGTGCAATTACGGACGTCAATCCTTCCACGGTGCGTTATTCCTTTCTAAAGACATACAGCAGTTGAATCAGAAAGGAAAACAGAATAAATTAATTTTAAAATAATTTGATGTTACCAGAACCCTTTCATGATCCCACACCACAGTGATTAAAAAAATAAAGATCCGGAGTATGGCACCCGATACTACTCCCTTGGATGCAAGAAATAGGAAACGAAGCACAGCTCAAGCAGAGAATCGCAGAAGCTATTGATGTTCCAGTTCTTAAAGTAAATAGTCTGTGCAATCTGAAGTAGAACCAGCGGCCCGAGCTGCTCTTAGTATCTATGCTATCCTCATTTTCTCCCTTTTAAAACCTTATCCCGTTTAAGCGTTCATATCCATGGTCTGTACAATTACATTTTGAATGTTCTGAAAGTGTGCACCTCAAACATATCCTCGGGCAGCTCATCCCCTACACTTACTCACGTCACTGGTCAAAGGTGGTCCCTCCAATTCTTATTAATTCTTCCACGTCACCTTAAATCAATGCCCTTTAGTAACTGATTGTAACTGGTATGTGCAGAGACAACAGTATGATTAGTCTGTTCAGTGATGGGCCTGGATTATAAATGTCGTCATTATCATGATCAGCAATGGCATTGTCAGTGTGTGGCAGTAATTGTTATTGACAGATGACAAATTTACAGTAGTAATTGACAGAAACCTATCTCCATTTGTGCAGGGTATTATAAATGTCATTAATAAGTAGACATTTGTGGTATTGATTCTGCAGTCTGTAATTTGTGTGTTTACATTTTATTTGTTGCAAGGGGGCGGCCATTGACAAATAAATACATAACCAATATATTCTGATATCCAGTTGCAGTTATCCAGTTTCTGATTCTGAAACCTGTGACTATTCACACGATCAATGCCTCTCATCCTTTTATACACTTCTATCAGGTTACCGCTCATCGTCCGTCGCTCCAAGTAAAAGTAACGAGTCCGCTCAACTTATTTTCATAAGGCATGCTCCCTAATCCTGGCAAATCTTTTTAAATCTCCTCTGCACCCTTTCTGTGGTTTCCACATTCTTCCTATAGCTGGACAAAAGGAAAAAAAAATATCTTCATGTTTTTAACCTAACACGACTCTAGCACTACTCCTCCATAACTTCCTCCGTCTTCAACGAATCTTACAACAATAGAATTGCCAGCACAGCCGCCAGCGCCTTCTGCGGTTTCTGCAAGTATCCTGTCACTCCCTTGTCCTCTAACCCTTCCTACTAATCTCCTTTCTGGCATTATTATCACTGCAAACATTACAAGACAACTACCTGCATCAATACGTCCTCCCTCAATCCGCATTGGTCCAGGCAGCATCACCAGCGTCTGTACCAATGACCACAGATGCATGGGACCTCGCCATCTCAGAGTCCCCGTGTGAGTCAGACACCTGCTTTGCCTAGAAATACATCCACGTTCATCACTGCGCTTTTCTACCTCTTCCCATTCACCACCTGAAAGGCTTCAATCCTATAAAAGAGAAGATAATCATTGCCATCGGAGGAGCAATTGGAGACAGACAATAAATGACGCCTTGGTAACAACACAAATACCGTAGAAAACAACAAAACTAGTACGAGTGTTGATGTATTGACCAATGAACCGGATGTATTGATTAATGCCGTACTGAACAATGAAATGGCAGAGTAGGACGTGAAATGACTTGCTGTCGCAGCAAATGTCAACTGTTTTTGAAATACTGATAGAAGGCAATGTAAATGAAACGGTGTATCACACGGGCAGATCAGCGCCGTCATCCTCACAAATCATATTCAAAGTGTGAGAGGGAAAAGCGTACTATCAGCTCCGAGATATTCTCAAAAAAGCCTAGGACCATGCATCAGTCCGTGTTCAACAATCGATACCGAGTGGTGAGTCAGCCCACAGTGATGATACCAACTCTTCATATCACGCATCGATACCAGTTCCACGGTGTATACAGATTGGTGAGTCAGCCCACAGTGATGATGCCAGTTCCGCACATCGCGCATCGATAGCAGCTCCACGATGGATACAGAGAGGCGAGTCATCCTCCAATAATGCCAGTTCCACGATAGATAAAGACGTGAGACTCTCTCCAGTCAACCGAGGGCTGCACATTGGTACAGGTTCCACCCTGGATAGAGAGTGGCGAGACTTTGTTTTTCCAATAATCCGAGGGCTGCCCAACGGTACTAGTTCCACAATAGGCACGGAGTAGTGTAGGTTTCAGGATCAGAATGAAATATGCTTGAAAGTTGAGCTTGAACACACCCTCTATTCTGCTAATAATTAGAGTGGTTACAAAAATGAGAAGACATTGAATGGGGAAATAGGACAGAGATAATCATGAAGACACAGATTATTACTACAGAGAAATAGGCTCCTCCGTCCATCTAGGTCATCCCTCTATGATATTCCACCTCACCCCACTTATCTGCACTCTCCGCCCCTGTCTCATCCCCGTACCTGCACAACCTTCACTGTAATGTTACAATTGAATCCGAATCTACCACTTACGCTTGCAGTTCATTCCACGCTCGCTCGACTCTCGGAGTGAATAGCTTCTACTACGTATACTGCTTTCATATTTCAACTTTCTCCCCGAGCATATGAACTCTAGTTGTGGATTCACTCTAACGATGGAATATAAAACTTATTGCATATGCTCCATATTGCAGGCCTTTCGGTCCACAATGTTGTGCCGAATATGTAAATACTCAAGAAACTCCTTAGACTTTCCCGCGCGCATAGCCCTCTATATTTCTAACAGTTATGCATCTGCCTAAAAGTCTCTTAAAATGCCCTATTGAATCCGCTTCCACTACCGCCACTGGCACTGCATTCAAAGCACACACCACTTTCTGTGTGAAAACTTGCCCCGGCATCTCTTATGTACCTATAATCAAGCAGTTTAAATCTAAACCCTGTTGTGTTAGCCAGATCGACCCTGGAGGAAAATCTCAGACTATCCACCCGATCAATCACTTTCATCGTATACACCTTTGTCAGATCACCGCTCATCCTCTGTCACTACAAGGAGAAATTGCCCTGTTCTCCTAAGGTACGACATCCATTCCAGGCAACACCCTTGTAAATCTCCTCTGCACTCCCTCTTTGGTATCCACGCACCCTCTCTATAGAGTCAATTGTATAGACCTTGAATGGGGAAAATCTGCGTGTTCATTTCCAGAACACTTCCTTTCAAATTATCGCTGGGCATTTTGAAGCTTAAAAATGACTAAAAATGACTAAAACAAGCGTCGAAAAAAAAGATCATATCTTCCACTTCAATGAATTGTACCCGCTTTTACTGGCCGAGCTGATATACTGCCCTCAACGTCAGAAACGAATGCGGTCCGCTGAATGGGACAAACGAGATCCGTTTGAAATTGATTGCCCATTTTGATTGTTCTGCATGATTGTCCACGTTAGAAACAACACTGATCTGAAAATGCAGCATTTGAGCAGCTGACGTCAGACGTCTTGGAAAGTACATTGGAAAGGTTAGTATTATAATTTGTTTAGAAGTTAACAATTTGTAACATCCACTGGGGATCCGATTTCATAGTAGGGTTACAGAGTGAGATATACAATTTAATGTAACTGTTTGTGTAGCTGGTTGTTCCTCATTCGATTGATGCTATAACCACGCTAATTGCCCCAGAATTACTCTTAATTGCATATAACTCTGAACCACAAGAACAATTGGAAGCTCCCGAGCAACTGACGGAATATGGGGTATCCAGCGATTTACTACACCGCCAGCGTTTTCCATCCTGCAATTGCAGCGATCGGTATCCCTGGTAAGACACTGGAACTGGTCACCATATGTATGGTGCCGTCATCATCTTGCTTTCGATCGATTGCACTGTTTGGTCATTTACTGAGCACAGAAGCTAACTTCGACTGAAATCTGTTTCCAGAATTGAGGATTCAAGCATCTGATAGTTTTGTTATTCAGCTTACATATTGTTTCTATGTGATTTTTTTAAGTACTTGTTTTGTCAATTACGTTGGTGGCGATATTACTAAAATTACCTAGATTCACCTTCCTCAGATTTCTAAAACGACAGTGGTCGTTTGTCCAGATCAGTAGCTTTTTCAACTGCACCTCCAGTCGAGTATCTACACTCAGGTCTGTTCTTCCATAAAAAGTTAGATTGTAACTTATGCATTAAATCTCATGAATTCACCACAAATAACCCGTTCAGCTATTTCACCTCAAACAATGGAAATGGTGTTGTTTATGCAGCGATCGACCTTCACCGGTTCTTGAGACGGGGAACTCAGATGTCCGGTTCTAATCTGTTGGAAAGTCGCCAACCCACTGGTAATTCTGTCCGTTATTGTCCGGCCAGTGTGCACGGACAGAGTTCGCACAAATTGAATTTTTTGCTTCTCACTTCCAACAATAATCATATCCTGCATAGCATTGAAATAAAAGGTAGTATTCTGAAATTTGCAGCTACTAATTCTGTGCTTTTATTTTTTCTTTCCAAATTTCTTGTAGTTAATTCAACGGCGATTGTGATCCTATCGCGGGGAAAATGAGGACTCTCCAAATGCATCACCCCTTACCTGGTTGGAATGGCAGCAGTAGATATGTTGATGGCTATATTTTTCTCTTTAGTGGAACAGACCAACAACATCTACATTTATTCCAGATCCCTGCTCATCACCCCTGTATGCGCAGTGACAGGCGTATCACTTATTATATCGAGGGACTGTTCTGTTTGGTTTACGGTCAGTTTTACCTTTGATCGTTTCATCGCAATATGTTGTCGAAATCTGCGGGAGCGATACTGTACTGAGAGAACAGCATCGGTGGTTATGGTAACCGTGGTAATATTGAGTTGCGGGAGAAGTGCCCCGTTTTACTTTGTTGTAAAACCTTACGTCATTATTGACAACATACCGTGGCGTTGCGCCCTCACGCATGAATACGCTACTTTACCCGTGTGGAAAGGAATGGAAATACTAGATAGCATTTTAACACCATTGCTGCCAATCGGCTTAATTCTTATCTTCAATGGGTTAACAGTAAAACATATCATTGAAATAAAAAGTAGTATTCTGAAATTTGCAGCTACTAATTCTGTGTTTTTATTTTTTCTTTCCAAACTTCTTGTAGTTAATTCAACGGCGATTGTGATCCTATCTCGGGGAAAATGAGGACTCTCCAAATGCATCACCCCTTCGCAGTTCGCAGAGGGCTTCGGAAGAGCAGCGACAGACAGAAAGATACCGAGGTGGAAACACGCAAAAAAAAATCGATGATTTTGTTGTTTGCAATTTCAGCTAATTTCATATTGCTTTGGATGCCCTATGCAGTTCATGCCCTGAAATGGCAAGTGGAAAATTACAATTACCTGGACAGATATATGAGTTCCCCAGTATACATACTACAGCAATGTGGGTACATGTTGCAGACTCTCAGTGTGTGCACTGATACGTGTGTCTATACACTGACACAGAGGAAATTCAGACAAGAGCTGAAGAATGGAATGAAGTACGTATTTACGTTAAATGGCCATCTGTGTAGATAACACCCATTCCGATTGCAATTCAGCGGAGTTTTAGATTAAAACTGTTTAAAATTCGGTAAACTTAGCAAACATGTGTTAAAGTCAAGCAATCATGTGCCTGGTCACCCTGAAATGATTAAATTCCAAACTGTCGCAGAGATTCAACAACTACCTGGGAAAATTTACCACAGCATGAAAGACAGGACCAACAGGATCCTGGACAGCTTCTTCCACCGGGCCATCAAACTGATTACCTCACGCTGCTTTGAGTGTTTTCTATGTTACCTTGACAATTCTGTTTCTTATAACTTATTATAAATTACTAGGATTGCACTTTACACATTTAGACACAGACATAACTTGAAGATTTTTATTCGTCATGTATGTGAAAAATGTAAGAATTGAAGTTAATTCACTCAGAAGGGGAGGAATAATTTCCGGACATCTTGGGGTTCAGATGTTTCAAAATGCTCATAGTCGGGTAAAAGAGAATAAATGGAAAGCCTTTTAAACACAAGAAGAGTGTGATAGTATCAGAGCTGCGGAAAGGTGGGAAAGTAGGTTAATAGACTGTGAGTGGAACTCAGAAGTAGGAAGGGAACGACCACTCCTTTGAGAGCATTCTGTACAGAGCTCCCATCACCAAAGTGGAAAAGCAACACAGAGACAGTGACTGATCGGGAGACACATTTTGTACAGGTTCTTAAATTAACACGGATTTTGTCTCTGGCAACTTAAACATCAATGATATTAATCGATAATTCCTCTGTTTAAAAGGTTTAGATGTGACACAATTTCTCAGTGTGTACAGGAAGGAGAACTGGCACAAATAGCGGGCAGGCAGACTCGTGAACATTCCATGTTGTGCTAATACCAGAAAGTGAAATGTGCCGGGTAACTGATCTCTCCGCGTGTCAGCATTTCAGAACGAAGGAGCACAGCTATTCGACATACCTTACACTGGGATAGCAGCAGACAATATGGAATGCACTTTGTTTATACTATTGGGTAGGAAGGTGGGAGCCGAATTACGGAAGCGATGCAAATCTTCAAATGCAGAAGAGAAATATGGAGATTGTTCATGCAGCACTTGATTGGGGTTCAGCATTGGATTGACCGGTAAAATAACCCTAATTGATACGAGATTTGGAACACCTCTTCAAGAAGAAGAAATAAATAAACTCAAGGTTTTGGAAGAAAGGACCAGACAGGGCTATGTTAAGTCTCAATGTAACTCGGAGGGAATTAGCAATGTACATAGAAGAATTAAAATGGGACATGGGAAGACATAGGAAGACCGCGTTAAGGTAGGTGAGAAACAGGAGGATGACGACAGAGAGAGAGTGGGAGAGATAAGACAAAAAAGAGGAAACATGTGTCTGGAGTGCAAGGAGGCAGTGAAAGTACTTTATGATACTTTTCTTCGGTATTCACCAGTGAGTGAAAGAAGGCAGGTGAGCTGCGACATGCAGCCGTTTAGAATTACGAACTGGAAAGTGTGAATACATGAATATAAATCATTTCCTGGCGCTAGAAGGTATGCAATCCAGGTAATTCGAGAAATCTTGTGTCCTGACAAAGCGTCTCGCCCCGAAACGTCGACAGCGCTTCTCCCTATAGATGCCGCCTGGCCTGCTGTGTTCCACCAGCATTTTGTGTGTGTTGTTGTTTGACTTTCCAGCATCTGTAGATTTCCTCGTGAAAGCTGGTAAAGATGGTTTACATGTGACTGGAAGGTGAAATGATGGAAGGTGGGAACATTCCAATATTAATCAAGGAGACAATCATCGACGTAGGATGTCTCACTAGTTTCCGCACATGAAGCCAGGCAAGTAGATATTAGAAATAAATAAAATAGTAATCATGTTGCTGGAATTGTACACTAAAGATCACATCAGTTGGTGGGAGATGGAGAAATATATCTCCTTGTAAATCAAACAGAGATGTCATGGGAACTGGGTTGCAGCAAATGTGAATTTCAACAAAATTAATTGAATCAACATTGTTTAAAAGGGCGAGGAGTGCACTTTTTGAAATGCGCCCTGGAGAACTTCTGTGCCTGTGCCTTGGTAGTCATATTCATACAGGTCAGGGAGTGGGTGAAGCGTCAGTGAACGAGGGATTTGAGACTTGCCAGTCTAGAATTTAAGATGTTTTAAATCAGTCCGGGATGTGGACATCATGTTGAAAATATTTAAGTCATTTTTGAGATCACAAAGAATTTTGCACAGTTCTATTTATATACGTATGTCATTAATCTGCAAAGGGGCAGAAAGTTAAGCCTGGAAATTAAGGCACATTTTATTAACATACGGAAAATCTGGTAGATGTGTATGTGGAGATGTTACCTGCAGGTACCTCCACATTTGGGAATTAGGAGTCATTTCAGAGCGATGTAGTGAGAGTTCAGATTCACCATATTCCTCGAAGGGTGATAAATTCAGATATTCCTGGGCGTTAAGGGGGACTGGAGGTTTCACTGAAACAATATGAAGCATGTGGTGGGGAAAGAACACTGAAGACTGCGGAGGACTTTTAGTAGAACAGAGGGTGTATGACGGAGAATGAAGGTGAATGGAGACCAATGTAAAGGAGACACGGGGAACAACATTTTCAACACAGGAAGTTCTTTTATGTGGCAAAAGCTACCAAAGAATATGGTGGAGAGGTTTCAATTCCTGGTTCAAAGGACATTTCAACAGGATCATGGAAATGACTGGTTCAGTGGAATATGGAGAAAATGCGGGCAAACGGAACGAGCTCAGGTAGACATGGATCAGGTGGGTTGAAGGACTTTTTCTATGAATCCATGCAGAGGTTTGTGCAACATGACGTTTAAGCAGAGGAGTGTGTAGTTTAAAGAGGATCGGAGGAAGAACTTCCTCTTTCATACAGAGCATGTTTACAACCTGGAACACAATGCTTGAGGAGATGATGCAAGCAGCTTTTTATAGCATTTGAATCCCAAAGGCATGTACGCTACCTCAGTGTTCGATCAAATAGAAGCATGGAAAACCTACAAGCACAATACAACCCGTTCATCCCAAAAAGCTGTGCCGAACATGTCTTTACCTGAGAAATACCGAGACATACCCATAGCCCTCTATTTTTCTAAACTCCATTGAGCCTCTTAAATACCCGATTGTTTCTGCCCCCACCACTGCTGCCGGCAGCCTATTCCACGTACTCACCACACTCTGCGTAAAGAAAAAAAACTTACCCCTGACATCTGCTCTGTAGCTGCTTCCAAACACCTTAAAGCTATGCCCTCTTGAACAACGTGCGAGAGACAGACAGTGTTTAGAAACTGTTTGACAACAATTAGCTGTCCCAATGAAGCGACATGCTGTACCGAATAAACAAAGTGAATCCCAGCTGTTTTGTTGATTTGGTTTTGTTTGTTAACGATTGGCCCAACTCACTGGAACCCCAGTATTCCGTGACTAACAAGCATAGTCATTGTTCCTGAAAAGCTCCCTCAGTGACATTTCAGTCACGTGATCAGCTGCATCTCCTGAGAGGAGGTCGGGTGTTGCTCTCTGTCTAGTTGGGCGAACTACATATTGTTGGAGTAGACTTTCTTGGAGATATTTAATAAATTGTGCCCCATCCAATCCTTTTGTCAAAGACAGCTCCAATCAAAGTAAACTTAATATCAAAGTCTGTTTCTGTCATGCTATACTAACCTGTGATTACTCCATTTAACCCAGCGAACTGATCCACGATTTCATCATGACTGATCCATTACCCTCTCAGTCCCAATGTCCTGCCTTCTCCCTTACCTATTCATGCCCCAACTAATCAAGAACCCATCAAACTCTGCGTTAAATATATCCAAACATCTGGCCTCCTTAAAAGTCTCTAGTAATGAATTACAAAGACTCACCACACTCTATCAACATAAATTCATCCCACTGGTGTTCTAAATGGACGTCCCTTTTTTCTCAGGCTGTGCCCTTTGTATCTCGACTCACCCACCGCAGGAAACATCCTCTCGACATTCACTCTATTGAAACCTTTCAACATTTGTTAAGTTTCAATGAGATCTCCTCCCCCTCTACCCTTTCCCTTTCCCCGATTGCCCACTCTTCCCTCCTATCAGATTCTTGCTTCTGCAAACCTTTACCTCTTTACCCACCTCTCGGCTTCAATTATTATATTCTGGCATGCATCTTTGCCCTCTGCCTGTTCAGGTATTTTCCCACCTTCTTCCCGGACCTTCAGAAGAGTCTCGGCTCGAAACGTCAACTGTTTACACTTTTCCATAGATGCTGCTTCACCTGCTGTGTTTCTCCAATATTCTCTGCGTTTTGCTTTGGATTCCCAGCATCCGCATATTTTCTCGTATTTGCAATGCCTTCTCAAATTCCAAGTACACAACATCCACCGATTCTCCTTTGTCTATCCTATATCTTCAAAGAAGTCCAACAAAGTTGTCCAGCAAAATTTTTCCGTTAAGGAAATCATGCTGACTTCGTTATATTTTACTAAATGCTTCCAGGTTTGCTTAACAATCGACTCCAACTTCTTCCCAACCACAGATTTCAGATGCAATGGCCCATAAACTCCTTTCTTTCTGCTTCTCCTTTTTTCTTGAAGAATGGAGTGGTATTTGCAATTTTAACATCCTCCAGCTCCATGCCAGAGTCACATAATTCTCTTCCAGTCATCACTAGTGCCTCCACAGTCTGTTCAGCTACCTTTATCAGAAGACTGTGATGTAGATCATCCGTTCCAGGTGATATATCGACATTCAGAACTTTATGATTCTCATGCACCATCCCTCATGGTCATGGCAACTTCTCTGACTTCTGCTCCATGACAAATGTTGAAAAGACTGCAACCTGGGCAAACGAAAAAAAAAGAAAATATTATTAGTTATTATTATTATTATGGGTAGTCTATTTTAACAGTCTCGACATAAAAAAAACAGGATATAGGCAAACAATAACAACTTGCTAAATGAACGTACAGTAGCCATTCCTAACACTCATAACATACTGAATTTGATAAATGAACAGCAGAAATATGCCGAATTAAAAGAAGAAATTGAAAGATTAAAAATCATGAACAAGGTATAATTTGACCCAACAGTAATGTCTATAACTAGTATCATCTAAGCATCTCTTCACAATAGCATACCTACCCAGGCAGACACAGCTAAACTGATGTAACTTCCTGAAATTACCAATGCAATTAGAACACAATTAAAAGTCCGCAAGTTCCTAGCAATTGAGAAATGAGTGGGCTTGTCTATGTCCGTATTTCATGTTTTACCAACTTAAGCTGAGAAAACGAATAGGTGATAGATATCATGAATATGAGTTCTAGAGTCATTAAGATTGTCCGTATTTTGTGAATCAGTTCAGTGTTCGTGTATATGAAGTTATCCATCCCACCACCCGAATCATAAGGCTGAAGGATAGTACATAATGTGCGCTGCGAAAGTACCAGACACTTAATGTTTACAATGTTTAGAAGATATCGTTAGGAGAATTTGAGGGGGACATAGGCCTAATAGAAATATTGGCACTAATTGAGAAAGAGTTCAATCCAGGTATGTGCGAGGTGCTTCATTTTGGTAGGTCAACTATGATGGCAGTGTACAACATTAATAGCATGGCTCTTGGCATTGTGGCGGATCAGAAAGATTGTTGGGTCCGGATCCATTGGACACTCAAAGCTTCTGCGGAGGTTAACTCTGTGGGTAAAAGGCGTAAAGGACATTGGCCTTCATCAATCGTGGGATTGAGTTTAAGAGCCGAGACTTACCATTAAATCTGCAATGAAAAACCTGAATAAACCATGCTTTACGAAGTCCATTATGGTCTTCCACTCTTAAATGTGTCCCTTGTAGAAATGCAATATCTGCTTTTGATTGTTTCTGATGAGAGAAAACGTTATCTCTTTTTAACAGGACCATTGAGCCCCTTTACCTTCCAAGAAATAAACCTCACAGGGTGGCCTCCATCAGCAGCCCTCATGTTAACTATATCAAAAGACAAACCACAATGCAAAACAATGCGAGGGCACAACTACACGCAATACGCACAATGAGAAGACAGTCTGGCCAATCCGTAACACACAAAATAACTAGCTACAATGGTAAATCCGCCCAAAAACTCTCCCAACCCTTTACACAAACAAGAAAAAAACGATTAATCCCCGAAACCTAGATCTACCTCCCCAACTGAGGATGATCGCAGGCATTACAAACAAAAGCTACCAGTGTTTTCCCCTCAAACCCAACCTTCAAACTAATCTAAAGCGGCTTACCTCTTAGAATTTATACCAACACTTATTCTACTTTTTATATAGGCTAAAGATAGCTGAGCGAAGCCTCTCCAAGTTATCGAGTAGCGCAGGTCCAACAGCGGGCATCGGCGCCATTACTGTAACATCAGCTTTTTTGCTCGAGGCTTCGTTATCGTTTTCCCCTGTTTTACCTCGAAGCTGCATTTTGTTTGCCACTTTGTTGTCCAGCAACTTCCCGGGTTGTTCACAATGCTCACCTTTCTGCAAACTGTCTGATGTTCTTGTGAACCTTGTCAAATCTTCGGTTTCATCCACAATCATATTATTGGGCCTTATAATCTACTTCCCAACATCTATCTGTAAAGCAGAGATACCCGGTATAATTGAACCTCCAACCCAATGTTTTCAGATTCAGTACTGTCTATAAACGTTTATTTCTCCGCTTCCCTAAATGTGAAAACAATTAGCCTTCCAAGTATTATTATTATTATTATTATTATTATTATTATTATTATTATTATTATTATTATTATTATTATTATTATTATTATTATTATTATTATTATTATTATTATTATTATTATTATTATTATTATTATTGTTATTATTATTATCCATCCAAACAACCGTCCTTCCCAAATTCTTGCCGAGACGCGTCTCCCGCGTGTTCGAATTGTAATTTTTTAACAGCTTCATTTTCCACAGAAGATCCCGAACCTGAAAAAAACTGTAACACTCTTGCTTTCATTTCCGATTGGCAGGACGATATGCGTGTTTGTGTTTATATAACTTTGCTTACAATTCAGGCATTCATTCCCTTCTCAAACACAGCTCAACAAATGTCAGTGTGGCCGAGTGGTCTAAGGCATCAGACTCAAGGAATGAAAGTTATTCTGACAAACGGGAGTGTTCTGGTCTCCATCTGGGGTCGTGCGTTCGAATCCAAGTCCTCACATAATTTGTCTTTAAGTATTGAATCGAGATAAAGTTATCTCTGCAAACACAATCTGGGTTGTTGAAGTAGATTAGCAAAACGGTTGGAGGATATTTTTTTTTGTTTTTGACACTGTTCTTCGCATTACAGCAGATCACCGTACACCGACTTCTGGTAAGTGATTTATTCAGAAACAATTTCACGGTGAAGGATCTTGGCCCGAAACGTCGACACTTTCCGCTTTTCCACAGATGCTGCCTGGTCTGCTGTGTTTCACTATTCAACATAGAATAGTTTTTAAAGTGAAATGTTTTGTTTGTCGGAATATTCAATAGATGGGCACGTGAGTGTACATTATCAGCTGTTGATCAAAGGTCTGATTTCTGATTGGCAGTAAGTGCTCTTGAACGTGGTGATGCGAGTCCTGAGGCTGTTGTACCATATACCTGATGGCAGCAGAGCAAAAAGAGCATGCTCAGACGACCTCAGACGGTGGATGCTGTTTTCCTATGACAAGGTTTTATGTGGATGTGCTTAATGTTTGGGAATGCTTTTTCTGTGATGTACTGGGCCAAGCTCACTAACTTTGTTTTAATATTTTCCTTCAGCGTATGGTATTTCCGTATCACGTCTTGATGCAGACAGATAATATATACTCTCCGACACATCCATATAAGTTCATCAAGTTTTTTGATGTCATGCTGAATCACCGCAGTCTCCTAAGAAAGTAAAGAGTTATACCAGCAATTTAAAGATACTGTCGCGCCCAGCCTTTGATCCTCCAAGGAGAACTGTCTCAAGGACCGCTGGTTTTCCCTCTGCTGAAGACAACAATCAGTCCTTGGTCTTGCCAACACTGAGTGATATGGTGTTGGCACATCTTCTTTAAAACGATTGCCTCTTAGTTGAATTGTATGCCCTAAGAGTGGATCGTTTTAGAACATGTAAACCCTGGAATGGAGATAACTTCTGCATGCTATACCATTATCAAATCCTCAAAATCTAAGACACGTAAGAAACATTCCCCCTCACCTCCAATGCTCCAGAGAAAAAGAACAAGCTTGTCCAAATTTTCGTCAAAATTTAGACAAACAGTCTAATTCAGGTCGCCTCTCGGTGATGCTCTTCTGCACTCTCTCCGAATCCTCGTCATCCTCTCTCTGGAGGATGGCCTGAACGGGGTGCAGCACAATTCCAGTGCTGTGATGCTGTACGCTCTGATTCCGCACATGTTCGGCAACCTGAGAAAATGCATCACGTCCGTATTCATTTAAAACCCCAGGATATAGAGTGTGTTTGTATGTATACCCTCTCATCGAAGCAGTCATTCCCACTATTCCGAAATACAGCTATTTATCTCGCATGCGGAGAGAGCACTGCAGAGCGATCTGGGTGGCCGAGAGTCTAAGGCGCCAGACTTAAGGCGGGACAAACGCTTCCTAGTTTACGCGAGTGTTCTGGTCTCCAACTGGAGGCGTTGATTCGAACACCACTCCCGACAAATACTCTGTTTTTCACTTGATGTCTTTATAATGCAATCACTGTAATTTTACTGCAGCGATCAAGGCATGGTCTGTTTGGAAGTAAAAGAAAAAAACAACTAAGATAAAGATTTTGCTTTACTCACAACCAAGAGCAGAACTAAGGGTCACATTACATGGGATTCAGGCTGCGTAGTTTGATGAGAAAGAGGTCTCGTTGAAGAGTGTCTGTGTCACCATCTCAGCCGTGGCTGTTGTTTGGACAGTATGACAACGGGGCCATTCAGACATGTTGTTGGACTCTATATTGAAACGGCATTTTGCATTGTCGTTCTTAAGCGCACATCAGCCGTGGAGCTCAGTAACATGCGTTTAACATCTTTCTGGATTTGGGAATATCAGATTAATCATTCCGGAGCGGATTATATTCACGTTTTGTGGTTTAACAGGCCACCCTTCCTTGTTTTGCAGTGCAGATGTTTTAAATCGCACAGCACGGAAAATAGCCTTCGGCCCAATTGGTTCAAATTTTGCATCACAGCATATCTGCATACATATACCACAATGTACAATGAGATTCACTTTCCCGCGAGCATGAAAGAAACAATAAAATCCATGAAGGACCGCACTAACAGGACGGCCAAAACACTCAATATGTGTAACATAACAAACTGTCTGAAGTCAAGCGAAAGAATAATGATAATAGCAATATTGATTGTTATTTTACGTAGTAATCCAGGGCGACTACGAAGCCCGCTGGAGTTTGTTTAGATATAATCTCTCTCAAAGACAACCAGATAGAACTATAGAACATTACAGCACAGAAGAAGGCCTATTGGCCCTTCTTGGCTGTGCCGAACCATTTTTCTGCCTAGTCATACTGACCTGCACATGAGTCATATCCCTCTAATCCCCTCTCATCCATATACCTGTCCGCGTTTTTCTTAAATGACAAAAGTGAGCCCGCATTCACTACTTCATCTGGCAGCTCATTCCACTCTCTCGCCACTTTCCACACGAAGAAGCCCCCCTTTAAACTTTTCCCCCTTCATCCTTAAACCATGACCTCTGTTTTATTTTTCTCTCCCCTAGACTCAGTGGAAAAAAAGCCTGCTTGCATTCACTCTATCTATACACATCATAACTGTATACACCACTATCAAATCACGCCTCATTCTCCTATGCTCCAGGGAATAAAGCCCTGACCTATTCAACCTTTCTCCGTAACTCAGTTTTTCAAGACCCGGCAACATCCTTGTAAACCTTCTCTGCACTCTTTCAACCTTATTAATATTCTTCCTGTAATTAGGTGACCAAAACTGCACACAATACTACAGATTCGGTCTCACCAATGTTTTGAACAGCCTCACCATTACATTCCAACTCTTATACTCAATACATTGATTTATAAAGGCCAAGGTACCAAACGCTTTCTTTACAACCCTACCTACCTGTAAAGACACGTTTAGGGAATTATGTACCTGTACTCTCAGATCCTTCTGTTCTACTGCACTCCTCAGTGTCCTACCATTTACCTTGTATGTTCTACCTTGGTTTGACGTTCCGAAGTGCAATACCTCACACTTGTCCGCATTAAACTACATCTGTCATTTTTCAGCCCATTCCTCCAACTGGTCCAAATCCCTCTGCAAGCTTTGAAAACCTTCCTCACTGTCAACTACACGTCCAATCTTTATATCATCTGCAAATTGCTGATCCAATTTGCCACATTACCATCCAGATCATTGATATAGCTGACAAACAACAATGGAACCAACACTGATCCCTGTGGCACACCATAGTCACAGGCCTCCATTCAGAGTAGCAATCCTCCACTACTACTGTCTGGCTTCTTCCATTCAGCCAATGTCTAATCCAATTTACTACCTCTCCATGTATACCTAGTGACTGAATGTTCCTAACTAACCTCCTGTGCGTGACCTGGTCAATGCCTTACTGACGTCCATGTATACAACATCCACTGCCTTCCCTTCATCCACTTTCTTTGTAACCTCCTCGGAAAACTCCAATAGATTGGTTAAACATGACGTACCACGCACAAAGCCATGCTGACTTTTTCTAATAAGTCCCTGCCTATCCAAATATTTGTAGATCCTATCTCTTAATATTCCTTCCAATAATTTACCTACTACCGGCCTATTATTTCACGGTTTACTTTTTGAGCCTTTTTTAAACAACGGAACTAGATGAGCTATCCTCCAATCCTCCGGCACCTGACCCGTGGAGATCGACGTTTTAAATATTTCTGCCAGGGCCCCGGCCAGGAAACTAGTCTCCTTCAAGATCCGAGGGAGTACCCTGTCATGTCCTGGGGATTTATCTGCTCTGATTTACCTCAATACAGCAAGCACCTCCTCCTCTTTAATCTATATGAATTCCATGAACTCCCTATTTGTTTGCCTTGGTTCCCTAAACTCCATTCCAGTTTCTTTAGTAAATACAGATGCAAAAAAAAATAATATCTCTCCCATTTATTTTATAGCCGACCACTCTGATCTTCAAATGGACCAATTTTATCTCTAAATATCCTTTTGCTCTTATCATACCTTAGGATGATCCTTCACCCTGACTGTTAAAGCAAACCTCATGTCGTCTTTTATCCCTCCTGATTCATTTCTTAAGTATTTGCTTACTCTTTTCTCAGATAAATTACACATTGACAGAGGATCGGACATCTACGATTTTAAATTATTCAAGTAAAGCTCAAACATTTAATGCAGATAGTAAACATGATTTCGAAAGTTATAAGAACAAACTTTAGACAATATAGGCGTACTAGATGATATGTAAAGACATTTGCAATTGAGGTAGCACAATATCAAACAGAAATGCAGGATACAGTAGAACTGATGGATGCATGAATATTTTTATTTTATATGTTAATGAATTGTATGTTGGAATTGATGATCTAACGGACAGGTTTGCGGACATGATGAAAATAGGTGGAGGTGCAGGAATCTGGAGGAAGCAGAAAGGCTACAAAATGACGGAGACAGATTAAGAGAATTGGCAAAAAAGTTGCAGATAGTACATACTGTCACGAAACATATGGTCCTGCACTTAAGCAGAAGAAATAAAATAGAAGTCTCTTTTCTCAACGCAGAGGAAATTGGAAAATCTAAGGAGAAAATGGACTCTAGTTCCTCGTACAGCATTCCCAAAATGTTAATATGCAATTCGCCAAAGTGGTGAGCAAGGCCAATGCGATGTTCGCGATCATTTCGAGAGGAATGGAGTATGGATGTAGCGATGTACTTTTCTGATGAAATGTCCCTTGAGTACTGTGAGCAGTTTGGAGCCCCTTGTCTGAGACAGGTTGTGCTGTTACTGGAGACGGTTCAGAGGTGGTTTAGAATATTATTCCCGGGTTGAAAGCTTTGTCATGCGAGAAGCATGTGACGGTTCTGGGTCTCTACTCTCTGGAAATCAGGAGAATGAATGGTTTGCGCATTAAATTAGCGCTTGTGACCCTTACAGACTACTGGACCATGTCTATCACTCATATCTTCTGGCTGACTACTGGATGGTGTCTCCCCGTGTCTATCACTTATGTGTCCCGGTAAACTACTGGACCGTGTCACCCCGGGTCTGCCACTCGTGTCTACCAGCTGACTACTGGATGTTGTCTCCACGTGTCTATCACTTATGTGTCCCGGTGAACTACTGGACCGTGTCTCCCCGTGTCTATCACTCGTGTCTCCCAGTTGACTACTGGACCGTCTCTCCCCGTGTCCATCACTCGTGTCTCCCGGCGGCTTAGGCGCTCCTGCTCCATGACTAAACTTTGCTTACTTCAGTGACTTCAGTAGCTGATAAATATCTTGATCCCCTGCTGGAACCAGTCGGCGAAACCTCTCTCGGAAAAGGGTGCCCTCGATTGCTCTAACGGTGTGGCGAATTCAAATTCCGATTTTCCATTGGAAAAGGAACATGCACCTTCTCAAAAGCCTCTCTGAACACAGGGTGAATGGAAAAGGTGTTCAAAAAGTTCTCTGTATTTCTCTCTTCGCATTCTCCTTGGCGCCTTCTCACAAGAATAAAAATTCCATCCTTTTCAATCCAATCCGGTCTCAACAACGGTGTTGTGTCAATAGTTACTACAACATATGTTTCCATAAACTCCAGCTTCGCCGAAAAGTAACCATCGGAGAGGTAACCATCAGTACTAAGCCGCGGAATATCAAGGGCACTCACTGGCGTCAATGGCAAGTTCGTCAAACACCGGATGTAAATGGATCTACAAAGCCAATTAACTTCAGAACCAGTGGTCAGTTATGGCTCTAACATAAACTCCTTCAATTCGCCTGGATACATCAGAGCTTGGTCTCACTAACCCTTCGGGAATATTTTTTTTTAAATTTAGCCTGAGCCTTGATACACTGATAGTAACGAATCCTCTAGAAAATGTCATCCTGTTCCTTCACTGTGTCCCTCTGTAGTTTTACCTATTTGCTTTGCTATTTGATTAACCGCCGATTCACTTTCTGAAGACTTTCCGGTCTTTCGCTCTACCGCTTAAAATGTCTATCCTCCCCACAGTTGCAACAGAAAACACTGGTCACTGCGTTGTTCTAAGGACACTGCTCAGTAGCAGCCCTCGCCTCGATACATCGCACTAGTGGTTCGTGCATCCTATTGGCACTTGGTGTTTGGTGGCGGCTGCAAACGGTATCTTCATAATTACGTCGGTCGTCAGCTGTTTCACGACGACCTGCATAACCTGCATTTGTGTGATGCTAAGGGCGCTTTAACAACAGAGCCCACAACCGGGAACTTTGCCCAGATGATGCAGGCCTCCTACTCCTCCATCTTGTTTCACTGCTCTCTAACTTCTCTGAGTAATTCATTATAAAGATGGAGAAGTCCTCAACTTTCGAGACATTCGAATAAGTAGAGCAATCCCGTCATGTGACAACCCGTTCTTCACAACTTGCTCTTCCTCAATATCTCACAAATAGTTGAATGCACGCTTTTGTAGATCAAACAGAGCAGCAGCTTCACCAATCTGAAAATGTAGGCAAGCAATGTAGTGGCTAAACTTCATCCTCCTATCGGCTGGTCTTTCAGCCGTGTTGATAGCATCTTCCAGAGCTTGCAGGTAACTCGCTGAAGAAGCAATACATTTTCTGCCTTTAGGAAACTCGCTATATCAGCAGACGGACGGTTTAATCTCTCTACCAGTCTCAGATTCCTCGTATTATTCATCCAGTAACTGCTCTGCCCAAGACTCATATTCTTCACACTCAACGGATATGTGTTGATGCCACCGAACTTTCCAAGCCTACAAAACTGGTTTTCCGAAGAAATCCCTCTTCATTTATCAGCCAGAGATGTAAAGCCAAACCGAGTTCACAATTTAAATCAACTGCTGAATGAATCATTAGATCATTCATATCAGACAGCTTCTTTGTCTAACTCCGCAGAAACGAGATCTGCTTGTCTTTAAAGTCTTTGGCGTCAGTTACGGGAAACTCGACTTGCAATTCAGCACTCTCTCCTTGACTCCACTCTGCTCTGAAAGTATGGCCGACCCATGGCCCCGTCTCTCCAGATACTCCAATGGGAACAGGCGGATCCACTCCCTAAGGTCATCGCCAGTTTGGACAAAAACATATTTATCCGCCGTTTAGTTAAACGAACGTCCTATGATCGTAACTTTCACTAATATTTACGATAATTAAAACCCTTAAGCAATTAATTAATCTGAATTTTCCTCATTGACTCCTTCGTTCTCGCTCGTCCATTTGTGGCTAGTCTTGTTTACCTGGAATGTGAATTTCATGCTCAGTTTCCTGTCGGGCAGGTTCATTGTGCTTGAAAGAGGAGGTGCTGCGGCGGTTCACTTCGGCTGATCACTATATACAACTGTCCGCATTCAGAGCAAACATCCTCCATCACTCCCCCACCTACTGCTTGTCGGGACATTGCACAACCAGTCCACTCCCGTCTCTTCGTCCTTGTCCAGAGAACTCCCGTTTTCTATAGAACTCTGGTCAGGTGTCACGTGGCATATTGCATTTAGTTTCAGTCGCTCCATTATAGGGTGGATGGCGAGGATTTGGAAAGGGAACAGAGGAGGCTATAAACATGCCCTTTGGGAGGATAGCTACAAGGCCTCAAGATGCAGAAATTGCACAAAATTGAATTGCTCCTTCCGGAGTGGCAGAAGCCAAGGCAATAACTGAGAGGATCCTTACTGTCATAAAAGGAAGTGATGTTGACACTTTATCAATCTCTGGTTAGGTTCCGTCTGGAGTGTAAAATTTGCTTCGGTCGCCCCGTTATAAGACAGAGACCAAGGCTTCGGAAAGAGTTTCGAAGAGGTTTATAGGGAAGAGATCTAAAAGGAGGATTTTCACGAACTTGTGTTATTCTTTCCAGAATGGGGGCCACCAAGGGGAGATAGAGAGGCTTATAAGAGTCATAAATACAGTAAGCAAATGTAAACTTTCTGACAGTATCTAGAGAGGTCATGCAGTTGAGATGAGAGAGGAAAACGTTCAAAGGAGATTTATGGGGGAAATGTTTAAAATAAAACAAAATAGAAGGTTAAGGGTGTCTGGGTGTTTGTATAGACAAACAACGGGCAGGATGTTTTATTTAACTATGCATCACCGACTTAATCATGTCAGCCCACCACCACAGTCTAAGTATCTCTTCCTGTACCGCAATGTCTAACTGGAGAAATAATCATTGATGAGGGAAATTTACTTTCCAATCTATTGTGAATACTATTCCCTTCAGTCTGCGTCTGAAACCCATTGTAAAAGAATTTTCATTCAAGCGACCCATCCACCCAGCAATCGGTCCGAATTAACTGAAGGAATCCATCAATGCTGCGCACAATTCCAGACAACACAGGCCCAGCTCAATCACTCTCCCCTCACAAAGACAGCCTATCATCTCCTGAAGCTGTCAACTCAGTGTAAGGAATAGTCCCGTCGCTCTCTTAGTTTCAGGGATAACTTTCTTGGGGAACTGTGCCTCGACCTGGAAATAATACTCAATGTGCATTCAGGCCGAGGAATTTATTTAATGAGGCATCACTGGCTTACTTACGTCAGCCCAACACCACAGACCAAATGGCTTCCTCCTGTCCTGCACTTTTGTATGTTTTAACTGCAAGGAGAATCATTGATTAAGAACATTGGTTTTCCACTCCTTCCTGAATATCCGTTCCTTCAGTCAGGGACTGTGACAGATGGTAATATAATCATGATTCAAGGGCAACATCCTCCCTGCGGTTGGTCTGACTGATCTGAAAAATCTGAGCAATTATCCTCAGAATTCCAAGGAATGCAGACTCACTCTCCCTGCACTCAACAAGTGTACCATCCCCGGAAGTATACAGTCAGTGTAAGGGATAGTTTCGGCCCCCTCTCTTCAACAGGGATATTTTGCATAAGGAAGGGTGACAAGACCTGGATCTAATATTCAGGGTGCATTCTCACCACACCCCGCAGGGCAACTCCCAGTACGACATATCTATAACTGTTCTACAATTCTCCTGTATCACAACAGAAAATAACTGAATGACTCCCTAATTATTTACTGTACCTGAATGTTAACTCTTAGTGATTTGTTGACAAGGGCCGTCAGGTCCCTCCGAACCGGTCACTCTGGCCCCATGTAAATATTGATTTTCTAGTTTTTCCCTCTGGGAGTGAATGGCCTCGAATAACCCCATATTCTATCCGTCCGCTACACCTTCACTCATTCTGTCTGCATCCCCAGGCCCTCGCTGCGCCCTTCCCACTACTAACCCTGCTATTCAGCTCTGTACAACAGCCGACGTGGATATAATAACATCGGTCCTTATATCCAAATCTCCGCTGTAGACAGTGTACAGCTGGGGTCTCTACCACAATCCCTGAGTTACGTAAAGGTTTGAATGGCGTCCATTTATTTCTTCTATCTGACATTGTCCTGCTGACTAATTCACACACACGCATATTACCCAGAACCCGATGAGCTTATCCAAACCTTTCTTATGTTCTTCCAATGCCACATTCATCAGTTCCCAATATTCCATCTGTGTATCCAATCCTGAAGTCACAGTGACATGTCAGCCCAGTGGGTAGGTATTTGGGACTGGGTCTATGTTTCTACCTGTAGGACAGCAGTGCAGAATACAAAGGAAATATTGACCATCTGTGGTTAGGTGTAACCGTTGTGTTGGTAATCTGCGTCTGGGCCTTGGATTCAGTGTGGGACTGATTCTGAATTTATCTGCTCTCTGAAACTGTGGAACTAGTGATCTGTCGGTGTCTCTGTGCTCTGTAACACATCTTGTCTGTCTGAGAGGAGCGGCTGCACTGCACCAGCACTTTGTGTGTGGTGCCTTGGATTTCCAGCATCTGCAAATTAACTAATGATTTGTACATCAGCAACGTGGTCATCTGAGCATTGTCACCCCGTCAGTGTGTGTGTCAAGCATAGTGTTGAATATGGAAAACTGCAGGGAGAAATTCTAGGCGTCGGATGTGTCGTTTAATACTTTTTGCAAATTGATATTTGGCGGACAAAAAAAAAATATCTGTAAATGCGGCTGCTTCGGGTGTTTGTCAATGGAGACCCGACATTCTTTTCACTAGGTGAGCAACCGCTAAGGGAATGCCTAGGAATTTAGTAGTTGTCTTCTATCGGCCCAATATTTACATCAGAGACAATGAATGGTGTTGAATCACCATGATTGTTCAAGTGACTGTAGTCAGTCAGCGGCATAACCATATCTCTGGAGACTGATCATTTCTATAAATCAAGGCCATTTTATATACATTAGCTCAGTGTTTCTGAAGGAGCTCTGAATACAGAAGCAACACAATTGGCAGTTTATCACGGAAATGGGTTATCCAGTCCTTTTGCGGATATGAGAAGTTTACTATCCTTTTATTTTAGCCTTTGGAATTCTCGGTAAGCTGCCGTATCGGCTGCCGTTGCGGGGAATTGAAGTTAATGCCAATATAGTGATTGTTTCTGACGCTGGTTTCCACAGCCGCATGTCCAGTCCTAGTATTCGGCATTCTAGGAATGGAATCAAAGCCAGCGACTGTGGATTCTGATATCTGGATCTAAACATAAACCGCTGTAAGAATTCAGCGAATCCACCAACATCGGAATACCTCACTGGGACAGGCAGATATCTTCCAGCGGTTTGTGTTCAATAATGTAATGCTCGGGTCTCTGTACTTTTGGTCTCAACGCAGCTCCACAGCATTTGCAGATATAGTGTTCATAGGGTCGGGGAGATCATGCAAATTGATAGTCTGCATTGGTATGTGAGCGTTTGTGTGAGGTACGAGTAATGAACAAACAATCGATTACTGGTGACGATTCAGCAAATGTGAGGAACTCCCTGTGGCTGCATGAAACCGTAGGATTGTTAATAAATGTGTTCGGTGTGACAGAAAGTAAAGCAGTTGCTGGAAACGCAATGACGTCGTTGCTGATCATTTAACAGCACCGACGTGGTGATTCATAACTACTGTTTCGTAATCGTGACATGACAGCGGTACCCTTGTCACGTGACTGGGGTTGAAGGTATACTGGACTTGAGGTGATGGTCTTCTGACGGTGGAATGATGTCATTTTCCCGCCAATAGATATCATGTGATAGTTTGTTTTTACAGGTTATAAAAGGAAGACCCCGTCCTGTGAGGAGGGGCAGTTCGTGGCTGGATTTGTCTAGTTGACTTCATGCCACTGCGTGATTTAATGTGATGACGCAGATTAGTTGAAGGATGAAGTTTTTATCTAATGCCTAAATTTTAAAAGGTCATTGCCAGCAGTTTCTTTACTATACTTCTAATTCGAGAATCAGTGGAGAATGAAGATCGGAGTACGGGAGTTATAGATCGAGGAGAATCCATTGCGACGGTGAAACAGGTTCGACCTTATATAATCTTTATTTGAAAGGAATTCGTTGACTATTCTCGTGTTAATCTCTGCGGGATAGCAGAAGATTGAGGACAATGTGATAAAGGAAAGGCCAGTGCCTTTAAGCCGTTTCGTTTCGTAAATTATTTGTGGGAAAAGTTCGACGTCGGGGATCGAAGGAAAACGACGTGAAAGAGAATTTAAATCGTCTTCTAAAGTTTCTCCTTTTAAATGGACTGTGAGCAGTTTTGAACTTTTGGCAATACTACTTTCAAGAACTGTTTTTGCAACAACGTTTTAAGAACTGCTTGAGCTACATCGTTTTAAGAACTGTTTGAGCTGCATTGCTTTAAGAACTGTTTAACCTGCCACACAGCAGCTGATTTCCGGTTACGTTAGTGTTTGTTTACTTTTTTGGGGTTTGTTTCAGCGTTTAAAAAACGTGTTATTTGTTATAAAATCCCTTGCCGAACTCATATATTTATTGTTGCCTGAATACATAACATAAATATGGGAGCTGCGTCCGGATTGGATCGTTTGAATTTGAATGCTTGCCATCTTTTGAATCGGTGTTTTGGAAAGGGGAATACACGATTCTTTTGTTTGATTGGTTTGTGAGTGTTTTTCGGCAACAATGAATATTGATGAGTTTCTGGCTTCGCCAGGCGCGGAGTTGTTAGCGAAGGCGATAAAAACTGAGGTATCTTAGATAGCTCGCAGATTACAAGTTAAAGGTATTTTGCATATTACATTCAGGGCTATAATACATAGACAATTCGCGTCACACTATGTGCATTCCAAGGACGACCTGCACGCCTCGTCGGCCGAGTTGGTATACGGCTCGCCCCTGGTCGTCCCCGGGGAGTTCCTACCAGCCCCAAGGGGGCAAGAGGAAGAACCCGCAGGAGTCCTGGGCAGACTACGCGAGAAGCTCGGTAACCTCGCCCCCATACCCACTTCACAGCACGGGCGGCACCCGACCTGCGTACCCAAAGACCTACAGAACTGTAAGTTTGTGTTTGTACGAAGGGGCGGGCATCGGCCACCGCTGCAGCGGCCATACGAGGGGCCGTTTATGGTGCTCCGGAACAACGGGTCCACGTTCGTGCTGGACGTGGGGGGGAAAGAGGAGGTTTTCACGGTGCACCGCCTCAAACCGGCCCATGTGGACCTGGCGCAACCGGCCGAGTTTCCGGCGCCTCGGCGCAAAGGCCGACCTCCCAAGCAGGTTCTGGCCCAGACTGTGGACATTGGGGGGTGTATCGCCGGTTCTGGGGGGGGGGGGTTATGTGGCGACCCATTTCCTAGCGTATCCGAACCCACTCACAATTAGATAGCCTACGGGGGTTTGCGAGCACAGAGCTTTGGAGCCTCTGCGCCACGGGGGGCCGGTTGACAGAGGCTTAAAAGTGAGGCCGAAGTTTTCGAATAAAGTTTTTTCCTTCGACTGCAGTTACCGACTCCGTGTCGTAATTTTAGCGCTGCGTGTAGCACACCGCTACAAAGTCACCTGCTGAAATGGGCCATTTTCCGATCAGTGTTGTTTCTAACAAAGACGATCATTTTTAACAATCAACATAGACAATGAACTTCAAAAAGATTTATCATGTCACATTCAGGCGAGCACCTTCGCTTCTGACATTAGGGGCTGTCCATTAGTTCGGAAGGTGCAATGGAGTACACGTTATTTAAGGGAGGGATAGGATCATCTTTTTTCTTTCGCTTGTTCTAGTCATTTCGAGATCATTTGAATAACGAAAGTCACGGTAACCGCTGATGGTATGTATCACAATAAAACACATTGTACTTATGTTCTTCTGAACATATAAAAGAGATCGAGAGCAATGTTCCCGGGACCTTTGATAATAAAATCTTACGCGCCCACACGAATTTAGATGCGGCTTGTGGACGGATTGATGAACATTCTTTTCTGGATTAACAGAGAGGGGATAGTTGATTCCTTGAATCTGACAAGTCTTCTGCACGGATTAGCGTCACCAGTTTCAGGATGTGCAGAACAGAGGATGTGTTCAAGTTCACTTTTCAATCTCATTTCCTTCTACTTTGGTAGTACAAACTACTCCATGCCTATTGTAGAATTCGTACTGATGTGGAACCCTCGACTTATTGGAATAACACATTCTCACCATTCTACACCCAGTGTGAAATTTCTACTAATGTGCAGCCCTCGATAGCCTGGAAAAATAAATTCACGTCTGTATCTATCGTGGAACTGGTATGGATGTCCGGATCTGATATGATATGCTCCCCCGCTCCCGCATCAACTTCTCTGGTAGGATCTAGGGCTGTTAGTCGTGTAGACTGCTCCCGTTGGTATGCTGTTGGTGGAAATCATTCAGGAAATGGTGCTTCGCAATGATCATAAACATAGCTATTAGCTTTATCTGCTAAATCATTCCAATCAATATATGGGTATTTACCTTCCTCCTCTTTCCTTTTCCTTAGATCATAAAACATACATTACTCCTCTCTGTGCAGCAAGTTGTTTCTGCAGCTTTTGAATCTGCCTTAAACACTTTGCATGATCGCCAGTGTTGCTCTTCCTTTCCTGTGCAGATTTCTGAATCCCATTCATAACTTTCTTTAAAACACTGCACTGTTTCCGTAATCCCTCCACTTATCATTTTGCTAGATTGCCTGCTTGCTCTAGCTTCCATTTTCCTTTGTCATTTCTGACAATTCATCTGAAACTGGTTCATATGAAACAAGTTCATACCTCTCAAACCGTGTAACCCTTTCCCAAAAAAGTTTCTACCTCCTTTTGAAGCATTTTGTGTTCTCCTTCTAACCCATTTCGCTCGGCGTCTGCTTTATGTTGACATCCTAGGACTTCCTGCTGTAACCTCTCTCTTCCAATGGCTTCCGCTTTATATTGATTTCTTTTTTCTTTTTCCGATTCTAACCTGCGTCGTAACTATAAAATACGGATTTTGACAGCCATCTGCTGCTGTTTTTTCTTTTTTTTGCAATTGTTTACACTTCCTGCTCGACAGCACTCTTTGGCCGATTTTCCTCAGGGCATCCCCAGCAGTTTCAGAGGCAGGGTAAGAGAAACTCCTCATATTGCGATAACTTCCTCAACACGTATTTCTAGGTCTATCCCCTCGAATTAAAATAATCCAAGTCCTTCCGACTTGCAGAGTTTCCTAATTACCTGCATTAAACATCGGGGTTAGTAACCTCTAGCTACCCCACCGCAGATGTCTCCGTACCTCACCCACGTGGACCGACTCAAATATCCCGGTAAACACTCAGATTTGGCCTCCAGATCACCCCCATCCTCCAATACGCCAATTCTGTTGCAAGTACCACCCCTTGTAATAATGGTCAGTGAGGCACAGAGACTTGCGACATATACCTTTTATTGACTCAGCTAAAAAGCACATGGCTTCACAATCTATCCACCTGTGTGCACACTGCTAGA